>NW_006159775.1:5251627-5269882 GCF_000334495.1 Tupaia belangeri chinensis | reverse complement strand
ATAAAGTGACAGTCTATATATAGCAAAAAGCATCCTACCCCTCCAACTGGAAAAACCACTAAGAGCAAATTATTTTGTCTTTTGGAAACAGCAACGCCTTCTTTAAGAATACAAAGCACTTTATTTTGTATTTCCTGTGCCATAAAGGATGTCAAGGCATGTGTGCCTGTTTTTCTGAGAGAGGATTCTTCACATAGTATTCTTCACATTTTCAGAGGAGTCCATATTCAAAAGAGCTGAAGGACCACCAAATTAATGACCCAAAAATAAAAGGGGGAAGAAGGGAGAAGACTGAAGGTCAGAGTGAGAGCTGTCTGAGACCGTGCATAGTGGGATAGCGCCCCCAGAACCACCCCAGAGACAAAGCCATGCATTAATTAACACGAACATACACAGAGACTCTCACACTTAGCCCAGTGAATAACCTCCAGGCAGGATACACATTTGCGACATGGACCTAAATTCACATAAGTGTCTCCAAAATAAAAACCTAAAACTTGAACCTAGGCTAGACTCGATTTTGAGGGAATGCCTGCTATCATCCAAACATGTCATTTTTAGAGCAAGGTTTTTAGTATAGAGAGTACAACCTTACTTCTATGGTTTACCTAATCTGGATGTTCATAATCAAACCTTCAGCTCGATGAACAATATTATATTGCACAATTGAATCTCTCTTAAAATGTACTTTTTCAATTTTTCTCCATCTTTAGAAAGCGTCTGCCTGTGCAGAGGAAGAGGAGGTCCGGGACACGAATGACTGCCTATTGATCTATGACGACGAAGGCGCGGATATCCCCCGTCCTCCCATCGACTCCCTGAGTTGTTGCAGTCTTCTCCCCGAGGATGACATCGATGATCACTTCCTAGACTCCCTTGGCCCCAAATTTAAAAAGCTTGCAGAGATAACCCTTGGTCTTGATGACGAATCCAAACAAGCTCAGTCATCCGCTAAAGACAGCGGCTCTGGGGTTGACTCCTGTGGCCTGGCCGTCAAAGTCCCACAGTCAGGGTCTGCTCAGTGCCAGACTTTGTCAGGCAGGCAAGGCGCTTCTGCTGTGCACGCTTCTGTGTGTGTGCAACCCGCCATTCCCATCCCTGACCCCCTGCAGCATGGCAGCTACTTACTAACCGAGACTTACTCGACCTCTGGTTCCCTCAGGCAACCTTCCACTATGGTGTTTGATCCACTTCTCACCCAAAACGTAACAGTGACCGAAAGGGTCATCTGTCCCGTTACCAATGTTTCTAGCAATTTAACTTGTCCAGTGGAAATACGAGGGTCACGTACTATGCTCTGTACAGAAGATCCTTGTTCCCGTCTGATATGATCCGAATGAAATAATGCATTTTCTGAAACTGGATATTTAGGCCAAATTCTTGAAAATACCATAGCAAAGCTCATCGTATGGGATGAATTTGGCACTTATTACTCAGCTTATTTTCATAAAATGACCATGATTGTAATTTAACTTTTCTAGTCCATAACCCCAAACTAGATTTATTCTTACTCCTAATGCTCAAATATTATTCAAATTGCAGTAAATGTTAATGTCTTCCCAAAAAAGTCTTAGAAGCATACTTGGTGGGAAAGTTACCCAAACACTTTTAAACTATGTTTCCAGTGCCAAAAGAAGGTGTTTCTCACTTTGAAATGCAATGTGATTTAGTGGATAAAACACTTAGAGTCATGCCAGCAGGTGGCAGGGTGGGTAAGGTGCTGGATTCCCACAGGACTGACCTTGGTTTGAGTCCTGGAACCACCATCCCCCCAGGGGATGACTTCTCACACACACACCCTCCCCATCTCTCTCTGACAATCACATACACCCTATGGCAAAGACACACACACACACACACACATACCCTTGGAGTCAAGAGCACATGTTCTTGTCTCTGTCACCTTTGCTTATATCATTAATAATATAAGAATCATAAGGAATATGCTAAGGCATTTGGAGTTGCTTGGAAACAGGGAGAGAATTGCAACTATTTTTTTTTTTCCCATCTTCTTGGTGCTGGGAGACCACAATGTAACTTTTGTTTAAGCTAAGGGCTATGGGCTTATGCATTAAACTTGCTATGTCTGTATTTCACGTAGTCTCACCATAAGATAATTCTAAAATGGAAATATCGCAGAACAAGATAGTTTAGTATGATGTAAATATTTTTATGTCTTAATCACCCTGAATTTATCCAGAGAAAATACTATAATATTGAACTTTCTTACACACCTCCCTGTACCAATTCCTGTGTTAAGTCTCTGAAAATAGCTCCTTACTTTTAAATGTCAGTGGGTGGTTATAGCTTACCTATGGCATGCGATGACGTTTATTGTGTGTTAACAATGTCTGCAGCCTTTGTGGTTTTTCTCATAAGCAAAAAGCAGCTATTGTCTAGAGTAATGCTTGATGAAATTTGTGAATATGTATTATAAGCAACCTTTCAGGAAAATAGTTGATGAAATATCTTTCAAGTCAAAAAGGGATGTGGAAATGGGATTATCAGTAAACGTTTTTTAAGCTTCACATCTAAACTAAATAACTACAGCAATGTAATGCTTCAGTGTAATAATGTTAGGTTAGTTTTAGTTCAGTATATTTTATTATATGCACGTTCCCATGATGGTAATGCAGTTCTTCAAGTCATTTCTGGTCGTGCAAGATATTCGCCCTTTAGCCTAAAGAGAGCACCCTACCTCACCTGCTTAATGACATCATTGTCTTAGCTGAGACTTTACAAAGTCATCGTCCAGCTCTGTGGTTTCTAATTGTACATAAAATATAGAGTTTATTTTTGTCCTTTGTTTTGTTCCCATGTGCAAAACCTAAGGTTGTTTTCCAGATGGATTGCCTAGAAGGGTGTGGTCCAAAGGATACCTGGTTGGCCAGGGGAAGAGACACCCTGTTCGTCCCTATCCCTTCTGCTCTTCCTTCTCTCTGACACCATGACTACCAAGAAGGCATGTGCTGGGACAGCCCAAGAAGGGCAAGCAGCCTGTGCTCTCTCAGACAAGGCTGCAGCTGCAGCAAGACTTTCCATGTGCCCATCTTGAGGGAAAGACCTGGGAGAACTGAGTGCTGAGAAGGCTACATGGCTGTTAGCATTGCCACCTTTTGCTTCTCAGCAGAAACTTGCTCTGGACTCCAGAGCACAGCTTGTTGGTTTGGGCTTGTGTTTATGCATAGATCTAAATGAATCGTAAAAACTATTCAAAGTTCAAAGGTAAACTCCGGACGCTCAAGGCATTTTAACTTTACTTCTTAAAACCCAACTTATCGCAAAATGAATTTTGTTATATTATTAAACTGCCAAGGAAATCATGCTGTACTACTAAAGGTTATTCTGTATGAGGAAACATTGAAATGAAATGCTCTTAAGTTTAAGAAAATCAATCTTTAGGATGACTAAAAATTGATTTGTTATGTAAAATGTATCTGCATTTTTTTTACCAAGAATAAAAATTGTTTTAAGCAAGAAAAAGTATAAAACTGTTCTTTTACTTGGTGTATTACACATATTTAATAGTGTACGTTGCAATATAAACAGGGTAATACTGTTATAATAAAACGGGCAATAGATTTATGAGTACTTCCTTAACCATTTAATAAAAACTGAGCTACTCTCTATAATTAATAGTTACTAGGAAATATGATAGAAAAGGGACTTACATACGTATTTTTATCAGCATTTCACATTTTTTCTTCTGGCTGATACATTTTTTGCATCCTCCCAGGCAGGAAGTAAGCATTTGGATTTCAAGATCACTTTGGGTAGATAGTGTTGGATGAACTGCTGGACAAAGTTTGCGCAGGAAAGCTTTCATAATTATATGCTTTAAACAGTTTCTTGTTTATTTGATGAATTGGAATGATCTCTCAAGCAAAAGATGTGACATTCTAAGACGACTGAGAGAAAACGGTTGGAGTGAAGAGGAGGTACTGTGTCTAGGCCAATGTAATGAGAAACATGTACCATGGCATTGGTAGAAGCCATCAGCCCCAGCAGTGGGGTTGTTTTCTCAGTAACTGTTGATGTCCTTATGTCTCCTTCTAAGTCCCTTAGAACTTCTAGAAGTTTCTGTCTGACTTCCTTTTTTAATCTGTACAATGAGGCTTGGACCTGTGGTATGGGGAAGAAAAAACAAACAAACAAACAAAAAACTGGTCAAAGTGACTGCTGGGAACTGGGGTGTGCCAAACCAATTGCTGGAGAATATAAGTCATGTAGGTAAATTCCAAAAATATGACTAGCTGCTTCTATTCTTAGAAAGTTCAAGGAATGAAAACGGCAAAACTGGTTTATCTTAATTAGAAGACCTTCAAAGATCAGGTAAGAGTGTTAGAAGGAACACATTCCATTGACTAGTTTCAACACAATGAACAATTGAGAAACAAGTAAAAGTGAAGAATGTTTAATGTTCTTAGCAATTTGGTATTTTTCTCATATCCTTTTAGGGGGTCTACAAAGAAGAATTCTGAATCAGAGATGATATGGTTTAACACTTGTGCAGTAGCAGTCTGAGACGGTTTTACAGGAGAAGGACAGTTGTCAAGAGAAGACAAATAATCATTTAAATTCCAGGTGCCAGAAGCCACCTGTTTTCCAGGATGTACTGAGACCCTTCTGCTTAGTGTGGTCCAGAGGATGCCGAGGTTCCCTGCGCGATCAAGACATTGGCCATTCTCTGGTTGGTGTCTTTACTTCCATTTTTCTTTTATAAATTGATATTTTTTAAAACATATGTGCAACAAAAAATATCTAGACCTGATGGGCATGTTAAAAATCAAGAGAATACAAAGGAGGATAAGTGCAGGGGGAGTTGAAGGCATGGTGTTAAGGTGGCTGGATACCATGTGGCTAACTGCATTATTCCAGTCCTTGACCCATCAGTTTGAAAAACATGCTGGGTGAGTGTATGTGTGTACCCAAAATCACAAGAGGAGAATGCAACAGGGATAGCAGCCTGGCTATCCAACCTGGAGAGTGCTTGCTCACTTTCCCTCTCTCCCTCTCTCTTTCTGTCTCTCTCTGTCTCTGGAAAGTGCACACACCCTCTAGCAAATTATAAAAATAAGAAAAAAAATTTTCAAAGGACAGGTGCAAATAGATACAGTTACCAGAGCAAGAAGAAAAGAGACACAGATGAGAATTACCAGGTGGACAGGACAGTCATATACTCTCATTTATTTTTACGGTCACCTTTAGATTCCTATCCTAAAAACAGACTCAGAGAAGTCTCCCTCAAGGTCACACAGTAAAATGGCACAAAGAGAAAAGTTTATCTAGAGTTATCCAAAAATAATCATAATTGTTACTCTCTCAGAATTAATCTATTCACTTTTAGCTCTAATATTGAAGAGAACATGAGAAATTAGAAAAGAATACAAAGACAGTAATGAAAATGTATAAAAAGAATTAGAGGCACTGGCAGGTGGCATGGTAGTTTAGGTGTTAAACTCCCACATGGCCAACCATAGTTCAAGTCCCAGACTGGGTGACTTGCTTCCTCACTTTCCCTTTCTCTCTCTAGTCAAATTAAATTTTTAAAAATAATAATAAAATTAAATAAATATGTTTTTAAAAATAATTAGAAATCTAGATGTCATTCTTTTTTTAAGAGAGATTTTTGCTATAGGGTGTGTACACTTACCAGAAAGAAAGAGTGACAGAAAGCAAGGAATCACACCCCAGTAGGGGGTAGCCACACCACAATCCCTTTTTCATTCTCCTCTCAAGATTTTGGGCACACACACACATGTGCCTGGCGTGAGTTTTAAGCCACCACGTCTGCGAGTCCAGCAACATAATCATTATGCCATCTATTAGACCCTCTAGATGTAATTCTAAAGACTAATGAAGCATTTCAATGCAAGCAATTAAAGAGAGAGAAGTAGATAAAATGCTACAAAATGAAACTTGCTACTATTTTTAGGTTTATGTGGAGTTATAATTCAGGGGACAATGACCCCTTCTCTTTTACATTTAATAAATACTAAAGAGAAGATAAATGGTTAAGTTGGTGAGTCAGGTGTTTAAGCTGAATTTGAATTACAATTTTTGGACCAACTGATATTACAAGAGCTGAAACAACCTACCCAAATTCACACAATAGAAACTCCACTATACTCCAGTAAATTTCTTAAGAAGCATTCAGATAGAGTTGGGAGTAGTGGTGAACACCTATAATCCCAGAGCTACTCCAGAGGCTGAGGCTGGAAGATCAGAAGTTCAAGACCAGCCTGGGCAACACAGTGAGATCCTATTTCTAAAAAGAAAATTAAATTTTAAAAAATAATTATTTGCATAGGTCATAACAAACTATTTACAAGAGATGATGCGAATATGTCTAGATACAAAAATAATGGCCTTAAATGAACCTTCCAGCTTAATGTTTCCTCAACTTGTGAGAAAGCATCTATTTTAGCAACTAGAACAACGTTCTTACTCCTTAAAGTCATTTCCATCTCTTCTTTTAGTCCAGTGAAGTAAATAGACTTTTCAAGTTTATGTCTCTAAACACCACTGATATTTCCTGTTTTCTGGATTTATCTTTATTAACTTAGCAAACAATGACTTTTATGTGAAAACACCACATAAAATAATGATAGTATGAGCAAAAAATTCATATTGAAAGATGTATGTGCTCATTTCCTCAGAAGGCAGAAGTATTTTTGTTCCTTTATAATCAAAAGAAGACTTCAAAGAACTTTTTTAATCACAAAGCAGTGAAGAATTAGGTAATCTTAGATTTATTTAAATTACATAATGGTTTCCATTTTTGTAAGGAGGCATCATTACTAAGCCAAAAATGGATGTTCAAACACAAAATACAAGATTACCTTCAGTCATGTCTTCCAGTGTCCAACTGATTAGTATTTATATAAAATGTATATGGCCTTTCATTGAAGGCAAAACATGGACAAACATGCAGCTCTCCCACACACTTACCTCAGACAACCTCTCAGCTGGCAGAGCTAAAGCACCCTTCCATTACCAAATCAATGGACCAGGCAGTACTGCTTAGCGTGTTGTGAATATTTATTTATTTTTTATTTTTAATTAATCATTGCCTACGTTTTATACCTAATTCTTTCTTTCTAGGTAAAGCATAATGAAGAGACCTTTTATTTTCTTCCTCCAGATGGCACATGTGCTCACTACAGAGAGAGACAGAGAGTGGGAGAAAGCAGTCTCCAATAGGGCATGATCATGCCACAATCCTTTTTCCTTCATCCCTCCTTCTTGTCAGGATTTCGGACACACACATGTACAAGCCCAGCATGTTTTTCAGGCTATAGGGGCCAGGACTCAAACTCTAATCAGCCATGTGGGATACAGCTCCCCTTCTTTTTTTTTTTTTTTTTTTTTTTTTTTTTTTGGAGAGGCTTTTGCTATAGGGCATGTGCACTTGCCAGAAAGAGCGAGACAGAGAGATAGAAAGTGAGAAATCAACTCCCCCGGGGGCGGGGTGGCCACACCACAATCCCTTCTCCTCCATTCTCCTCTCGGGATCTTGGGCACGCACGCACACTCACCTGGCGTGAGTTTAAGCCACCAGGTCCGGGACTCAAACCACAGTCGGCTACATGGGATTTCAGCAACATAGCCATTACACTAACTGCTGGTCCCCAGCTCCCTTAACTGTTGAGTTACAGTGCTGCCCAATGTGGATCTTAATTGACCAGACTTATTCCCAACCAGGGCAGACAGCCCCAACTTCTGACTATTAAAAAAAAAGTTTTAAAGTGTGATAAATCCTTAGTCTAACAATATTTACTGTATCTTCCCTATTCCTTTGGCTGTTAGAAATTGCTATGGATGCCTCCTCAGAAGGTAGTTTATGGCTGTTCATTCTCTGAGATCTAAGATGCCTTTCTAACTTTATACTCTTTCTACATACACTCTCTTGGACTCGGCAAATGTCTTCTTTTGCACTAGAGTTTGAATATTCTTTCAAAGAAGCAAAGCAGCAGTGAGGACACAGACTGCCGAAACAATAGCAGACCTTCTGCTCTGTGCAACCAACGCTCTCCTGGCGTCTCCTGAGCAAGCCGATGCATGCGCTTGCTGCCTTTGCCAACGCTGGCCACAAAAGGATACCTCCACTGAAAGAACAAGTCAAGAGATGTTCTCGAATATAAAAACGAATGACTTGTCAGGTGAAGGAAACCTACCTAGCTGTGCAGAAATGAAAACTGTTGAAGTAACTAAGGAAAATTTAAAATCTCATTAACCAATATTAACCATTCAAAAATAACCGTGTATTCTGTTAACGAAAGTTAAATTTGAAAAGTTTTTTGCTTCCTTTTGTTCTCTGAGTGTTTAAAGGTCATGAGTAACAGTCCTGTCTTTAGAGACAAACTACTTGAGTTCAAACCCCAGTTTCACCACTTATTATCTACATTGTTTTCGGGAAGTTACTAAATCCCTCTGAACCTCTCTGGACAATTATTATGGAGATAATAACAGTCTACCTCATAGGGTTTCTGTAAAAGTTACAAACTGCATTATGGGCATAGCAAACACCTATGAAGATTAGTTGTTTTATTGTTTTTATTATTATATTTTAAATCTTCCAAATAAATTCAGCTCAAAGTTGAAAGTGCTCACATACAAACTACCAAAACCATAGACTCTCGTCTGTATTATCTGATACGAAGCCTTCTTTTTTTTTTTTTTTTTTTTTTTTTTTCCTTAAGGGGAGAAAGATTTCCTTAGAGAGAGAAAGAGATTTTTGCTATAGGGCTGTGTGCTCACTGGAAATAGAGACAGAGAGAAAGTGAGAAATCGCCCCCTGGGGGACTGGCCATGCCACAATTCCATCTCTTCCTGTTCTCCTTTTGGGATTTTGGGCACACATGCACATGCACCCTGTGTGAGTTTTAAGCCGCCAGGTCCTGGACTCAAACTGCAGTCAGCTATGTGGGAGTCCGATGACATAACTATCATGCCATCTGCTGATCTCCCAAAGCCTTCTTTTTATACGGATATTCAAACTGAGCTGAGAACTAACTTGTTGGTCATTGGCAGAGTTAGAACCTCCTGAAGTTCTCTTTCTGTTGTCCCAAACTGTCATATTCATTGTTTTCACTACTCTTCTGTTACTCATAAGGCCTGTTCTGTCTAGTCTACTCCACGTTGGAAATTCCTTTGAACACGCAGTCCAATATGCATGTATAATTTATATCAAATTGCTATCTATATACCCATACTAATCAGAATCACCATATGCTTGTGATTTTTCACTTGCATTCTCCTGGCAAAAGGAATTTAGGTTTCAAAATGGGAGACTTGAATTACCCTGTTCAGGTGCCTATCATTCGAGTGCATCAGGGCAGTGTAAGCTGTTTCTATCTTGTTTTGCTCCTCTAGTAACATAATAAGCAGAGTGGAAGGCTTCTTTCTCTAAAAGTGTTAAATATGTTCTTCCACCAAGTAGAAAGGGCAGTCAGGTGGCTTTGGAAATAAAAAACAGTCATATGAAAATTGACATGAAACAAAGGATTCTCATCAGCCCAACATCCAGTAGGATATATATGTTAGATAATCACAGTAGAAAAGTGAAAACTGCACTAAAAAGGAAAAACATAAAGAAGACTACACTTTTACTTTCACTTTCTAGCAGGTGTCAAACTGCTGGCCAAATGAAAAGATTTTTGTTTGCAAAAGCTAGTTGACCGACATCAAATGGACAGAAATGGAATGTGTCTACTTCTGCATATTTTTTTCATTCTAGAATATAGTATATCTAATGTAACTGGTTGGTAGGCTTTTAAGTTGAGAAAGTAATTCACGGTAAGGTCTAAATCACAGAAAGCATTCTGTTACTCCCTCTCATAATGTATTAAAATATCTGTTGACTCAGTAAATGAAGTGAAATACCATTTTCATTAAGTAATAGGTCAGGAGGTAGACCATTTCCAATGTCCCTCAAATAAAACAGTTGACATCTGTCCATGTAGACCCTTCTCTGTGCACACGAACACACCTGAGACTCAAGTCTCATATTCCGACCAATCAAACTTAACACATCTCTAGGAAATAACAAAGTGTTCTAAAGAAGTCCTATTGGGGCCAGCAGGTGACGTAGTGGTTAAGGTGCTGGACTGCCACATGGCCAACTACGGTTCAAGTTCCAGGCCTAGCGATTTGAAACTCATGCCAGGTGCATGTCTATGTGTGCCCAGAATCCCAAGAGGAAATAGAAGAGAAGGGATTGTTGTATGGCCCTCCCCCTCCATGGGGTGATTTCTTGCTCTCCCTCTCTCTGTCTCTCTGGCAAGTACACACACCCTATAGCAAAAATCTCTAAGAAAAAAAAATTCCATTATCTATCAGCTTGTTATTCTTAAAAGTGTAGAGCTATAATTTCCCTTTGATCTATTTTATTTGTTTAGATATTTTTTTTCATAATTCAAAAGTGAAAATCTAAGAACTGAAGAACCAGGAGCCATACCCTGTTTCACATCTATCACTATAATCTGTTCTTGAGACTCCAGTGGCCTCGACTACTTCTCCCATGATGCCGAACAATGAACACTCACCATGGCACTTTGATGAACCACAGAGCAATTCTTCACACGCACTGTCTGACACATGGATTTGACTGCGTTCAGCTCTTAAGTCTTCCCTGTAATACTGCTCTGCTTAACCAGTTGAGTTGTCATCAAATTTAGTGATTACTTAGATGAATGCTCTAATCCCAGAGTTCAGAAAGAGGTGCCATGATAACACTTTCTACCTCTTTCATACCCATAGGAGAATTAGTCACCAGAATTCTTTGTTGACTGATTTACCTTTATTGTAGCTGATTCTGTGTGGAACAGGTGTGACTCTCCCTGGAGGTATGATGTCACTCAGATGTTGTTTCAGTAGAAGTTAAGGTGGGGCAAGGAGTTTATACTAAATTAACAATTGCCTAGAAAAATAAGAGGTCAGCTTTCAAGGTATATAGTAATGCTCATAAAGAATGTTATGTTTTTGAAATAAAATTGTAATCAACAATGTTCCTACATAAGCTGCCAAGTGTCACTGAATCATTAAATATAAATTATCCAAGCAAATTTCCCATTACCTCTTTTTTTTTAGAGGTTTTTCCCTTAGAGCTTGTGCGTTCACCAACGAGAGAGACAGAGATAGTGAAAGGGAAAGTGAGAAATCATCCTCCTGGGGGAATGGCCATGCCATAATCCCTTCTTCTCCATTCTCCTCCAAGTGTCTTAGGCACACACGCACACACACCTAGATGAATTTCAAGCCACCAGGTCCAGGACTCAAACCGCAGTCAGCTATGTGGAAGTCCAGTGACATAACTGCTACACCATCTGTTAGCCCCACATAACGTCTTTTGTACCAAACGTTTGCTTGAATCACTTGCTTAATGTCTGAACATTCTTCTGTCTAATAAAACCTCTACTCTGAGGGAGAACTAGAAAAGGCAATGAAACTTAACCTAGGTCTACTGGCAGAAAGAAATAACTATACAGTTCAAACAAAATAGGCTTGAAAACAAATATTTCCTTGAAATTCTAGACACTAGAGACAAAGTTTTGGTTCTCTTCTTCTACAGATATCTAAAAGGTTGCTTCACCTTTCCAATACCCTAAATGTGTATAAACAAAACTAAATCAAATTATTATTGATCATGAAGTCCTCAGTTACTTTTGCTACAAAAGTAAAACTAAAGTTACTCGTAAAAATAACAGACTATTCATAAGATTTCACTGGAATTCAAAAATAACAGTATTATCATTTTAGTCAGCATTATGAGTGTGTCTTCCAAAGTAGTGAGTCCCAATGTTTTTTCTGCACTACACATGTGACAAGGCGTTCACTAATTCACACCTCTCACGGACAGGGTTACACTGAGGCTCCTTTCTTTCTTCCAGATGGAATCTACTCCCTTTCTCCACCCAAGGGAGATGTCAGAATGCAAGTACGTAACATTATTAAATAACCTTAAGTGTGCTCAGGTCATTTTAACAATGCAATCTATTCCAATTTTTCAGAAGTTTATTATGAACAAGTTACTATATTAACTGGTACTGAAATAAAAAGTTATTTATTTTTGGAAAATATCTTTAATTTTGAAAATGATTTATTTTTAAGATTCTCTCTACTAAAGGACGTACAACCGTTATTCTACACAATTTTGAAAAGATTTTTAAACCCAGTATTTTACTTTCAAAAAGAGAGAAGAAAAGTGAGAACTTACCCCTCAGGGGAGACAGCCATGACAAAATCCCTTCTCCTCCATTTTCCTCTCAGGATTTTGGGCGCATGCGCACATGGGCCTGGCATGTTTTTCAAGCTGCCTGGTCTGGGATTCAAACCACACAGTTGGCCATGTAAGATCTAGCTGCCTTAGTCACCACGCCACTGACTGGCTCTCTTTCACATTTCATTACACATTAAGTCACTCATCTATGTGAAAATGAATGAAACTACGCCATGAGACCAGTATTTTTCCTAGTCTGAGGGTATTTTTCTGTGTATCTCCCTACTTCCTTAGTCAGCACAATGGTTTCTGCCTGACACTCCCAGTAAACACCACTGCCTGCTCATGAGCCCCTGTAAGCCCTGTCACCTGTGATGGTGTCAGGCTAAGGGCTGCTGGTAGCAACCACGCACTCCTTTTCTTTCTCACACTGCTATCTTCCTTAGCTTTCTAAGAATTTCCATAATGGATCCTAGGGTTAGCTGCAGATATTTCATGAGTACATAAAATCAACATTCCCGTCTCTCACTCCTGTGATGAACACTTGCTTCGTTCCTCTCAGAGGGAGAAGGGATTTTCCATTTTGTGCATACCTTCTCACTCTGTTCACTCTAAAAGATTCAGTTTTCAAGGAGAGGAGGAACCTGGTAGTGTTCTCTGCTGGCCTCTAAACTCCAACTGTACTCGGCCTGTGAAGTTTTAGCATGCCCACTCTTGATGGAATTATGAAGTACGGGGACTTTGTCCACAGCAAGCCAGGCCTCTAACCGTACCTTATCCTAGTGTGGTGACAAGTTACTCGCATCCTTCCAAAAATCGAACATGCTTTTCCTCTTTTCTCCCTTACTCTCACTTTACACACACACACACATACCCTGTGTGTGGTGCTCCAAAATAACCTTAACATTTATTCACTTATTCATACAATCAACTGATATTTACCAAAAGCCTACAATGAAGACATTGTTTTAGGTGTTGAGTATGTAGCAGTTCACACAGAAAAATCCCAGTCTTCCTGAAGGTTACATTTTTTAAAATATTATTTTTTAAACAATTCAAGCATCTTTTTAAAAAGAATTAATTTATTTAACTTTATTATCATTGTTATATTTTCCAGTTTGATCAGAGAGAGACAGATAGAAGGAGAGAGAGGGAAAGTGAGAAAGCAAGTCACCAGGTCCAAGACGTGAACTGTGGTCGGCCATGTGGGAGTCCAGCACCCCTAACCACCATGCCACTTGCCGGCCCCCCTGAAGGTTACATATTAGGGAATGGAAACAGATCATAAATAAGCAAAAATATAGTATTTTAGATTGTGATGTACCAAGAAGAAAAAGAGATAAGGGCAGGGGAATGGGGCTTGGAGGACATGGGGAATCATAGATGTGGGGGATAATAACAATTTTACAATTGTTGTTCAGGAAAGGACTTCTCTGCAAAGGTAACATTTGAGGGGGGGAATAAAAGAGAAGAGTGATGGGATAAACTGTTCTCTAGCTGAACATTCTATGAAAAGGGACAGCTCGGAAGTGGTGGAGCATGCCTGTCAGATGTATGGTTTATAGTGTCACATTAGGATGGTAACGACTGGTAATACATTAACAGACCACGTCCCAGTAATAGCATTTAACCACTAAAGGATTTCAGACTTTAGTCACTGGGAGGGAGACAGGGAGAGGCCCTCCAGGGATTTCCCAGACAGTTGCCTGTCTGTATATGCTTCAACCCAGCATTATTATTTATATTTTGATCACATTATAAAATTTGTGTGATTAATTTTTTGAGAGGTTTTTGCTATAGGGCACACGCACTCACCAGAAAGACAGAGACAAGAGACAGAAAGCAAGAAATCACCCCCCAAGGGTGATGGCCACACCACAATCCCTTCTCCTCCATTCTCTTCTCAGGATCTTGGGTACGCACACACATGCACCTGGCGTGAGTTTAAGACACCAGGTCCGGGACTCGAACCACAGTCGACTACATGGGAGTCCAGCGACATAGCCATTACACCAACTGCTGGACCCATGTGACTAATTTTTTTTTTTTAAATCTTAGGGTGCGTTTGGTCTCCTACTCAGACCAAAAAATAGACCACTCTGCCTTCTCTGTGTGCTGAGTCCTGTTGCGCATGTACCCTCCACTTTCTCCTCTCCCTCATGAACAATGCCAGCAGCTCCTTAGACCACTGCAGCTCCAGAACTTCATCCAAAGCAGGCTGTCCTTGCACACTGACTCACCAGGAGGTGTGTTGGAATAGCTAAGGGAGACATAGTGACTCACTGCACCCGGGCTCTCTCACACTTCTGGGGCGTCCGGGTCTGTGGCTGGCCACCTCTCAGGGCTGCTTATGCTGCCCCTCACAGCGTGGTGACTGTTAAGGATGTGCTTGGCTTCTCTGCGTTAGACCACAGGGCTTGGAGTCTCGGGGCTTTGATTATTACTCTGCCAGTTCTAACTCAGCAAGGCCACGAAGATTTCCCATCCCAACTGTGCCATGCTCCTTGGTCACTATCTGAGGGAAGGCGGTTCCTGGTCCATATGACTAACTGGAGAGTCCATGAGAATATCAAAGTCCTGACTTCTAACGTGTGTGATGTCGTTCATGCCTTGACTCCCATGGGATGGGATCATGGCTCCTTCTCCAGGATAGGACCATGGCTCCTTCTCCAGGATTAAAGGGAAAGAAGATCCACTCTCATTTCTTCGTATCCAATGTAATGAACTTGACTGGCCTCTGAACTCCTCCAGCTTCGTCCCGTCCATCAATCCCGTGTCTCGCCCGGGTACTTACATCTCTGCACTATCAGCCATGCCACCCTGCAGCCCTGACTCACACCCACCATCTGCTGTCTTTACCCAGCTCCTATGCTACAGAGTTGCTGGGGAAGACACACACACACACAAACCAACACATGCACATGTGTGTGTGTGTATCCATGTGTGCACATACATATACACATACACATTGCAGACCAACATTTTTTTGAGCAGTCTGCTATTAATTCATCCACTGTAGATATTCTGAACCTTTTTTTATACAACACTTCTACTTATGATTATTTTCTTATAGTATGTGGGCTAAATTGATGGTTTAGAATGTGTTAGTTACTAGGGGCTGGGTCCACTGTGATATCATTTGGCTTCTGCTCTCATTGGACTAACTATTGTGTAAAAGAGGAATAGGTGAAATAGACATGCCTGGGAAGACCATCGGCCGCAAAGACTGCTGCCATGAGACTGTCTGACTCATTTTGAATAGTGCCGCAGAGAACCAAAGGAGAGGTTTGTCATTGGATATGGGGAGTCTGGAAAAGAGAGAACTGAGGATGACACTCAGGCTCTGGCTTGGTGGCCAAGGTGACCAGGCATAGTCCCCAAGTTAGACCTATGAGGAAGGAACACGCTTGTGTCAGAGAGGTGGTGAGGGGACGGGAGATCTTTTCGTCAGTATTCTGAGGTTGCTCTCCTACGTGGTGACGATGGCCATTTGAGGTTCCCATGAAATATCCAGATGGTGATGCCCCATGTTTGAAGCATAGGACAGAAATCTGTGATTCATCTCCATAATCACGTGGCTATAGTTACAGTGCTACCAAGTTAGAAGAAAGATAAAAGGAACAAAACTGGAAAGACATAAACATTTTACAGGTTGGCAGAGGATAAGAAATGAAAGGAGAAAGGAAAACAAGAGTAGGGAACGTTTCCACCTCCCAGATCTATTTGCAATTGTATTCACCTCCTTGTATACTACTTGCCAGACTCTTCCAATTGGGTATTGTTCTAATATCTCAAACTCAACATGTTTCCACTAAAAGGGAGGTTTTTACTTGACTTCCCTGTGTGTGTCAATGTGACAAAAAGAAAGCTTTCCTCACAAATAAAGCGGAACTCTTCACTAACAGAGTCCTGGCTTTGACTCATCAGACTGACAGGCTCCCTGTCTCACTCACAATTACTCATGCTTTAAGAACGGCACTCACCACACCTCCTCCAAGAAGCCTTCTCTAATCTTAGGTCTGGCCTAAAGTGAGAGTTACATCCCTGCACCCTGTCCTGCCATTGCAGTTCTAAGTAATCATAGTTGTATGAACTTAGAAGTATTGATCTTTGTGTCTTTGGAGGCAGGAATAATTATTTATCTTTGTACCCCTGATGTGTATTAAATGTTTGTCAAACAGGAACTAAATGTTGAGCTAAACTAAAAAACAGATTTTTCCTTTATTGCTCTTCTCACATTAGCTGGGGGCATTTCATATCTGTTCTGTGTTGATGCACCTCTTATTATTATTACTATTATTATTATTATTAGTTTGCTCTAGGGTGTGTGCCAGGGTTGTGGGGGAATCTCTTTTCCTCTGTTCTCCTCTTGGGATCTTGGGCCCGCACGCACAGGTGCCTCACGTGTTTTTCGAGCCACCAAGGTCCAGGACTCAAACCACACTGTCGGCCATGTGATATGCAGCCACCTTAACCTCCGGGCCGCATGCTAGATCTGTACCCTGTATTATTATCAGTGTCTGTAAGTACGCCTTCCTAAACCATGATCATCATTTTTTTTTTTTTGAGAGGTTTTTGCTATAGGGCGTGTGCACTCGCCAGACTGAGAGAGACAGAGAGACAGAAAGTGAGAAATCACTCCCCAGGGGGGATGACCACGCCGCAATCCTTTCTTCTCCAGTCTCCTCTCGGGATCTTGAGCACGCATGCACACGTGCCCAGCGTGAGTTTTAAGCCACCGGGTCCAGGACACGAACCGAGGTTGACTACATGGGAGTCCAGCAACATAGCCATTACGCTAACTGCTGGTACCAATCATCATTTTTTTTTTGGGGGGGGGGAGGTTTTTGCTATAGGGCGCATGCGCTCGCCAGAAAGACAGAGAGACAGAGAGACAGAAAGAGAGAAATCACCCCCCAGGGGGATGGCCATGCCACAATGCCTTCTCCTCCAGTCTACTCTTGGGATCTTAGGCCCGTACGCACACGCGCCCAGCGTGAGTTTAAGCCACTGGGTCTGGGACGCAAACCGTAGTCAACTACATTGGAGTCCAGCAACATAGACATTACGCTAACTGCTGGTCCCATCATTTTTAAAATAACAGCCACACATTTCTATGATTTGTTTCTAAGGCATTTGAATAAGATAGCAGCCAGATTTACCACTTACTTCTCAAATATTCATTCTACTACATTTACTCATTGGGAGTTTTATAGGAAATTAATGGCCAGTCGTCACACAGAATTTTAGCCAAGAACTGTTAAAGAGAGCTTTGATGCCAGGATATGCTAGGAGAGTACGAAACTGGAAACAGTGGAAAAGGGGCATATCAATTTTTTATTGTTTTTTAGGAAAACTTTTTTAAAGAGAGATTTTTGCAATAAGGCATGTGAGCTTGCCGGACAGAGAGAGAGACAAAAAGCAAGAAATCACCCCCAGGGGGTTGGCCATGCTGCAATCCCTTCTTCTCCATTTTCCTCTCATGATCTTGGGTACACACACACACACACACACACGCCCGGCATGAGTTTTAAGTGGCTGGACCCAGGACTCCAATCATGGTCGACATGAAAGTCCAATGACATAACCATTACACCATCTTCTGGTCCCTGAAAACTTTTCTAAAATGCTTTTTTTATGTTTTAGATAATATTAAGAGGCTATTTTAATGAGCTAATTACTTGAAGATTATTCTCAGTTGTGTATAATGTGAAGCAAAGTTTCTAGAAACATTAACTCATGTAGATATTTTGAATATATATGATTATTTGCAGGAAATATGTTTTTTTTAATTTATTCATTTTCTACATTAATTCACTATACACCATCACAACACACAAATGAATTTTCCATCCAAAATACACTGTGCATTGGCTCAATCAAGCACATCAACATACATGTTCTCAGCAAATAATTTTCCAATTCTTATGTCCTGCATACCTTGCCTTTTGTTTTGCCATTTTTGATTCCCCATCCCCCACCCTCTGCCATGTCCTGTCCCATCCTCCTCCCACATTGTCCCTGGCATCCACGGT
>NW_006159775.1:5248199-5250494 GCF_000334495.1 Tupaia belangeri chinensis | reverse complement strand
GATGGTGGGGGGGGTGGGGGGGCATGTCCCCAGGAAATACGTTTTAAACTAATGCAGTATAAGTGTCTTTAAAGAAGCACATTTTTCATACTGTTCAACTAATTTAGGGGGCAAAAAACTGTAAGCTAAGTCCTTCACATCTTATTAACACTTTCATTTATTTTAAAGCTGTCTTAGTGCTTCACGGATAATAGACACATTCGTTTTTGTGCATCAAGATTCATGAGAGAGATATTCTTTCATCCCACCATAAAGAAGTCAGGAGCCAGAGAGGTAGCTGTGAATCACCTCATTCTCAACAAGTCCCTTCAGCTCACTGAGTCATACGTTTCAGAATTGTTAAAGTGGAACTAATTAAAGAATGACACACTACAACACTGGTGGTAAAGTGCTGGCCCCTTCTCTCAAATCCTGGGGATAAATGTCCTGCAGAAGGAATACTTGCTTGAAAAGACATTGACAGCCTCTGGGGGAGGTTGAGTCATTCCACAGAAGTGAAGTTTGCCTTAGCTATGTGTCATTCTGAAAGTTACAGTTATCTTTGTAACTCATCAGAGACAAAGTCTTGCTAGTGAGGCATAAATACTTGTCAATAGGACTCAATTGCAAGGGCACTAATTTCAGGCAATGTTTCCTGGATGGTTTGTGAAAGTGTTTTGGTAAAGCTTGCTTTATCTCATTAGGAGTTTTCCCTAATGAGAATTCTCACCACAGTGTGCTATCACCCACTGCTAGCTCAAGAGGGGAAAAAAAAAATAGAAATTACAATACAAATTTTCTTCCAGATTCAACAATGTCACCTAGTTTACTGAGTCTTTTGTGTTAGTGAGCACATTCTGGGCACTGGGAGAAGAATGATGAGGAAGGGGCTCTTCCAAGATGTTTACTCTTCAGCTAACTTAAAAATAACAGTATGAGCAAAGTCACTCAGCAGTAAAGCCTCAAGCCAAGAGAGAAGAATGTGTTTCTCTCAGCTCAAAGAGGGTGTGGACCTTGGGGGCTGGAGGACAAAGGAACTAATGAGGATATGGCATTTTTACTGGATCTTGAAAGCTGGCAAGACTGGAATTGGGGAGAGAAGGGTAGGAGATACTGGGGGTGAGAAAGGGAGGCACTTCTGACTGCAGGAAGAACTCTGCTACTTTGGTTAAATGTAAGGCCAATCTTCTCCGTCTAGTTTCCAGCCAACTATTTGTACTTACATAGGTTCTTCAACCATAGTGACCCTTTCTTAGAGGTTCCTAAGCTGAAGCTTGATTCTATTCATAATATTTGGATGCCCATCCACAGTTTCTGCTTTCCAAGAAGAGTCCAATGTAAGATTTTCCCTTGCAGAGATAATTGTTATAATATTAACATCTGTCATCTCTTGAACCCGGAAGTACTAGACACTGCATAGATTTGATTTCATTCTCACAACATCCCTTTGTGTTGGGCGCCATTAACTCCGTTTGACAAATTTGGAAGCCGAGTCACACAGAGGCTTGCTCAGGTCATGCAGCTAGTGACAATCGGAGTGGGACTTCTGACTGATAATGGTGAACTCTGTGTAAGGAAAGTCGCAAATCCTATCCAAGAGCATAATTTCCCCCTTAACACCCTAGGGTTTTCTTCTAGGAAAGTTTCCCGTCTTCCAGGTGTCAAAGACCTGTCCTTTTGACCTCCGAGGATTCTTGCTTCTCCTCGACCACAGGAGCTGCAAACTCCCTGTAAGTAAAGCGGGGCCCTAGTGGAGACGGGAAGCCTGCGCGGAGTCAGCCCGGTGAAGTCCTGCTCCAACTCTCCGCTCCAGAGGGCTGCACGCACCGGTCTTTCTCCGCGCCACCTACGCTCTGGGCCCCAGGTACAGCCACAAAGCGCTGGAACTCTCGCTGCCATGGGAGGCCGTGTCCAGCTACAGCCGGGCGCGGTGACCCCTCGCAGGTCTCGCTCCGTAGAGAGAAGTTGGCCTTTGGGCCAGGGGGCGACCCACGCAGCCCAGGAGGAGCCTGGCTGGGAGGCCAGTAGGCTCTGCCTTCCCCGCCACGCTCCCGGGGGAGGGGATCTAGAAAGAAAGAACAGGAGGAGGGGGGAGTGGGGCGGGGCCTGCCACCCAAAGTCCCCAAGCCAGGGACGTCATGATCCCAGGTGCATGTGCGACAGGGGCGGGAGTCCGTGCTGCGCCTCCCTCCTCTGCAGAATTTCTCTCCTTGCTGCGAGCAGCTCGGGCGGGCCCGAGGCTCTGTTTTCTCGAGGCGACCACACCTGTAACTGCGCCTCTGGGCAGGGCCGAGCGCCCCGCGGGGGAGGCGGCCC
>NW_006159775.1:5239779-5247937 GCF_000334495.1 Tupaia belangeri chinensis | reverse complement strand
CCTCCTGCTTCCCTGAGGTGGCAAAGGGCTGGGCAGGCTGCGGCGAGATCGGACCTGGGGCCTCGGAAAAATGGCTAGACCGGAGTGGGCTGGGACCTGCCGCAGCTCTGTTTTCCTTCCCGCGACACCCGGGCTTGAGCGCCTTGTTCTAACTGTGATCTGTGAGCGTCGCGAGCCCTGGGCCGAGGGCGCACCTTTACTGGCCTGGGGGCTTTGTTGGGTGACTTCTGGAACGGGAAACATGGAGGCCGTGGGGAGCCGCGTCCGTGCCTTCTTCGAGTTCCTTAAAGTTCTCCGCGGTCCCCCAGGTTCTCCAGCCGATACAAGTTAGAGAACTGGGGCGACCAGGAAAACGCTTGTATTCTTAGGGTGCAAAAGCGCTATAAGTGTTTCTTTAGAAAAAATGTATTCTGCAAAGTCTTAAAAAATATCAGTATGAGAGATAAGCGTATAGCATATGTAATTGTTCAAAGTTTTGTTTTGTTTTGTTTTGCTTAAAAGGTTATAGAAAAAGTATGGACCCATCGTCAAATGCGATTTTCAGAGGTTCCCCTCCTGAAGAATGGGTTTCACACCGTGGGCAGACTACTTCGGTCCCTAGATCTGGGTGTACTCTTGGTTTCTCTGATCAAATTGGGCTTTAACTGTCGGAGTTCTGTTTGGGAAAGGGATTGCAGACAATTAAGAAGTAGCTCTGGCACATAGGGGCCTGTTAAGTAGATTTTGATTAAGTGACATTTGTATTGCTAATGTAGATGTGGGGACTGCCCCAAAGCTTGACAAATATACGTTCAGCAAGATTATATACAACAGCATGCTCAGTTTTCTTATAACTAATAACAACACAAGTGAATTCACTATATCAAAAGTTCTAACTTTCTAAAATTTAACTCTCTGTTCTAGAGTTGTGTTGATATAAAATACATATACATGTAGATAGAAAACCAAACAGAAAAAATTATGACTAAATCCACTCTAGACATTTCAACAAACTCTCCCTGGCAATAGATGATAATTTGTACCTCCGAATGTCTGACACACATGTTCATTTTCAGGTTTTATTAACCCATTTCATTTTGCCAGGGTTGTTGAAGTCACTTTTAATTCAAGTTTATTTTATTGATAAAAAAAGTTAAGACATAAGTTTGGATTTTGTTTTTGGTCATCAGAGCAAGAGGGCAACTAATCCTCTCATCTTGGTGTTTGCTGATTTAAGAGAATACCAGGTTCACATAGCACCTGGCTCTCTTTGAGGGTTAAATATTGAATTCCTCACCCTCAAGAAAAGATATGACCATGAATCTTCAAATGGAATAACAAGCAGGCCAATTTGTTCACTCACAATAAAATCGGGAATAATGGGCCAGCCCAGAGCCTGGTGATAGATCTGACAGGCTCCTACATGGCTAATGAGCAGGGTGAAAAACACTAGGGGTGTGTGTGTCTGTCTGTCTGTCTCAGAACCCCAGAAGGAGGAAGAAATGGAGGAGAAGGGTTTGTCATGTGACAGTGCCCCCCTGGGAAAGTGCTTTCTCACTTCCCCTCACTCCTGTAAGCAAAGGAACTCTCTGGTCAAATAGTAATAAATTTTAAAAGAAATAGGTAAGTAATTTAATCATCTGTAAATAATTTAATCATCCTTTCCATGTTGGTAGTTTGACATTTTTACTTCACTTGGCTCCTTTAAACAGTGACTACAGCAAACTGAACAGGAGCGGAACGCTTAGGCTATTCTGTGTATTTTCTAGAATACCTTTTGTGAAATCAACTTAAGTGTGTTCATTTTGGTCAAAGAAGAGTGGGCAGTTCAGTGTTTTGCCCCCAATAGATTTGAAGTTGGAAGTATAGTCTTTTGGTGAAGATTAGAAAGCACTTTGTTTGTGGGACCATATGGCAGTAGATGGCACAATGGTTACATTGCTGGACTCCCACGTTGTGGACCACGGTTCAAGTCCTGGACCCAGCAGCTTAAAATTCACACCTGCACGTGTGCGTTCATGCCCAATATCCTGAGAGGAGAATGGAGGAGAAGGGATTGCGGCGTGGCCATCCCCCCTGAGGGGTGATTTCTCGCTTTCTGTCTCTCTGTCTCTGTCTGTCTGGCAAACACACACACCCTATAGCAAAAATCTCTCCAAAACAGAAAAAAAAAGAAAGAATGACATTTGTCTGACAGAAATAGTTTCCAAAAAAAAAAAAACCTGTTCTTTATAAGAAGATATATAAATTGCAGACTCTTGAGTCAGAGTTCAGTTGCAGATAACAGAACTTACCCTAGCTAGTTAAAGCAAGAAGAGATTTATTTCAGGGTATTAGGTAGACTGCATAAGTGTAGGAAGGACTAAGGAAACAGACTCCAATCTGAGCTGTCAGTCGAGCTTCAAAGCTGCCCAGCAGAACTCAACCACTTAGGGAGCTGCTGCCTCGGCTGTGAACCAGGAAGCATGTGCCTCATCCACAGTCTGAAAACTGCTGTGATCAAGATGCTCCTTTTGCTACCAACACTGGACACATGCCACACCTGCCAGGATGCCTAACTAAGTAGATGCCCTTTAGCACCCAGGAATCTAGTGACTAGATGCTAGAGCCGTAAGACTGCTGCAAAAAAATTCCCCACCTACACCTACAACTATGCTTTCCAGCAAAAACAGCAGACACAGAGCTTCATCTTCCCTTCTTTTATTCAAATCTCATGCAAATACTAATTGAGCCCAAATCACATGCAGAACCAAGCCTACCAGGGAGGCTGTGACAGGTGATCTTGAACTTCCCTCTGCAGTACAGGGAGACATACAAGAAGGCAATTGTTAAGTGTCACCCACATGGATAAAACACAGCCATTTAAACCAACTCTTTAAAGATGAAAAATGAGGACCAACAGATGGTATAATGGTTATGTTGCTGAACTCCCACGTGGCTGACCATGGTTTGAGTCCCGGACCTGGGAGCTTAAAACTCATGTTTGGCACATGTGCATGCATGCCCAAAATCCTGAGAGGAGAATGAAGGAGAAGGGATTGCAGCATGGCCATCCCCCCTGGGGGGGTTGATTTCTCACTTTCTGTCTCTCTGTCTCTCTGTCTCTCTGTCTCTCTAGTCAGTACACACACCCTATAGCAAAAACCTCTCCCTAAAATTAAAAAAAAAAACATTTTTATGAATAAAATCGGGTACTCTTTCCTCTTCAGGAGTTCTTTAAGAGCCATCAACTCTGGAATGTTTCATAGAGAGAATTCGGAGCATTCTTAGAAATGGTCAGGAATTATTTACATACATATTTCTAAGACTGAAACTTAGCATTTCTTTACATTGTGAGAGGAGGAAAGTCACTGTTGTAGTGTTAGCACTTGTGGCTTTGTCACAATAGAATTTACTAACATTTTCACATCATGTTTCAGTTATTCCAAATACTATTTATTCTGAAAATCTCTAGTTCCAGAAATGTGTATTGAGAGAAAGTTTCCATTTGATCTAATTATCAGATGAGGTAAGGGAGAGAATTATTGGTCTAAAATTCTGCAAAATAGTTTGTGCATGAGTAAAGCACACAAATATATATGTATAGAAAAAATTACATATTGAATAGGGATTGGTATTTTTGAAAACTGCCAAATTGTAATAGAAATAAGAAGACTTAAATAAATGATTAAATATTCTACCTATTTCTTAGTTACAGCTTTTTTTTCTGTCTTTCAATGTGCCGCAAATTTCAATAGCTTTAATGATCACGTTGTGGAGCCAGAATATGGCACGGTGGCTAATGCACTGAACTCTCACTTGGCTGATCATGGTTTGAATCTTGGACACAGTGGCTTGAATCTCACGTCAAGCGCATATGCATGTGTGCTCAAAATTCCGGGACAAGAGTGGAAGAGAAGGGATTGCAGCATGGCCATCCCTCCTGGGGGGTGATTTCTTACTTTCTCTCTCTGTCGCGCTCTGTCTCTCTGATAAGCGCACATGCCCTGTAGCAAAAATTCCCCCAAAAACATTAATAGTAATAATAGCTTTTTTAACAATAAAAACTTTATTCAGTTCATTTATGAAACACTGGCAAAATAAATTTCAGTTGCAATCTTATATGTATCAAAAATATAGATGATATTTATAACGATAACTTACAGATACAAATTAATGACGAATTACAATTTCACAAAAGAATGTAAACATTTTGCACACTGGTCAGTCCATTCTTTAATAATCACTTTTCAAATATAATCCATATATGATGGAAGATTGCCTTCTTAGCTTAGTTTTTCTTAAAGTATAAAAAGTAAACTGTGTATGACACAGCACTTTTTATATTTCAAATTATTAACAAAATTTATCAAGCTTTTTTCATATATGAAGCTTGATTAATTAGGGTGAAAGAAACTGAAACACCAGGATTTATATTATATCACAGTGTAATTGTAAGGTGAGAAATGCCCATAAGAAAGGAAACCAACCACATATGACTACTATCTAATGATTCTCTGCTTGATGCTAGGCAATGCACTAGTCTTTGGGGGACTTTGAAAAAGCCAGACATGTTCTTCCCTTATGGTGCTTACAGCCTAGCAAATGGTACATCCAGTAAATGGCTAACTTCCAAATGGGTAATGATAAGAGTAATGACAATGAAACACAGGACCAATGAGCCTGCAGAAGAAGCAACCAGTCCTGCCTGGGCATCGTAGGAAGATTTGAGAATAATTAGAAATTAGTAGATAATGATGATCAGAAAAGATAGAAGGAAAAGAATGTTCTAGGTAGGGAGAAGAGCATATGCAAAAACCTGAAGACTAGAGTGTATGACTTTTTGGAGGAACTTAAAAGCTTATTGTTGCTTGAACATAGAACATGAAGCAAAATAATGTATAGGAAGATGCGTCCTTGGCCTTCAAGCTAACACAAAAGGCAAAAAATAAAGAAAGTCTACTTGCTAAATGAGTGTTTTTAGAGAAGTATTCAAATTGTTAAATAAATGAAAAGGCGATTTTTAAAAATTGAAATGATCAGGAAAGAAATGAGGATTTGACTGACTGAGCACAATTTTTCCCTTTTTTTTTTTTATCTTAATGAGGAGGCATTGAAGATTAGGTATACTATGATCAAGGATAGGCAGAAGAGCCCAAAGACCAGGTAGTACAGTGGCAGGAGAAGCAGCTTGCAGGAGTAAAGGCTTGATCTGAGAGCCAGAGGATAAGGAGGGATTTGGGTTGTCAAGACACCTGAGATGCTACTGGTATTTAGTTCCCAAAGTCCAGGAATGCTAAGTTTTCTACAGTCTGAAGCATTTTTGAGAAGAATGGCCACCTGTGGAGAATTTTCCTATCCAAAATGCTAGTAGCATCCACACTGAGAAACAATGATTTGCAGATAGTAAGAAGCTCTAGTGAGAAATTCATCTCACTTATCTGGGTCCTCTGTTTGAAATGCAAATATCTGCATAAACATTGGTGCATCCATTCATACAATTGCTGAGTACCTACTGTGTGCCAAATGCTGTTCTAAGTCTTACACCAAAAGTCACACTTTACTGTGAATTATTTTTTCTCCATCAAGCAGTGGCAGCCCTCCTTTTTTTTTTTTTAAGAGGTTTTCACTACAGGGCGTATGCGCTCACCAGACAGACAGAGAGAGACAGAGACAGAAAGCGAGAAATCACCCCCCCAGGGGGGATGGCCATGCTGCAGTCCCTTCTCCTGCATTCTCCTCTCAGGATCTTGGTCATGCACGTATACACACCCATTGTGAGTTTTAAGCCAACAGGTCCAGGACACGAACCACAGTCGACTATGTGGGAGTCCAGTGACATAGCCATTATGCTAACTGCTGGTCCCAAGCAGTGGCAGCCCTTCTGATAGGGAAGGAAAGGGTAGATTTGGATAGAGATTAAAGATGAGAGTTCAGATTTCCTGAAATTCCTCTATCCCACTGCTCTTTCAAGTCCCCTGCAAAGCAACCTAAAACAACAATAATTAAAAGGGAGCCAAATCCTACATAGCTGACCAGTGTTCAAATCTTGGCCCTCGTAGCCTGAAAAACACTCTAGGAACATTTGAATGCATGCCCAAAATCCCAGCAGGATGGAGAAAAGGAGAAGGGATTGCAATACGATCACACCCCATTGGTGCTTTCTTCTTCACTGTCTTTCTTTGGCAAGCACACATTCTCTGTAGCAATTACAAAATAATAATCAATAAAAGATAAAATTTTCAGACCCCTGTTTCATCTTAGTGGTCCACTCTCCTTAGACCCCGAAAGTGCTAAGTGAGTAAGACGGCAAGGGCCCTGGCTCAGTTATCATCTTTTAACATTGTTAATCATCTCTTTTTTTAAATTTTTCCTTCTGGGGCCAGCAGATGGCATAATGGTCACGTGGTTTGACTCCCACATGGCTGGCTGTGGTTTGAGCCCTGACCTTGAAACTCACACTGGGCGTGTGTGCACATGTGCCCAAGATCCCAAGAGAAAAATGGAGAAGGGGTTGTTGCATCATGGCCATCTCACCTAGGGGGTATTTCTCACTTTCTGTCTCTGGCTCTGTCACTCTGGTGAACACATGTGCCCTATAACAAAAGTCTCTTAAAAACAAAAAACTCCTGAGGGTCAACAGTTGGCATAATGGCTATGTCACTGGACACCCATGTAATGTTGATTGCGATTTGAGTCCAGGCATATATGCATGCACGCCCAAGATCTTGAGAGGAGAATGGAGGAGACGGATTGTGGCGTGGCCATCCCCCCTAGGGAGTGATTTCTCTCTTTCTGTCTCTCAGTCTCTCTGTCTTTCTGGCGAGTGCACGTGCCCTATAGCAAAAATTTCTCCAAAGGAAAACACACACACACACACACACACACACACCTCCTTCCTTTAGTTCCTCAGTACTATGAAGTTTCCTTTACCTCTGATAACTCACATTCTTTCTGACCATGCATGGTAGAGGGATATGCAGTCCAGGGAGCACTAGGAAGTACATCAGAGGAGCAGGAGGCAGTAGAGGAGGACAGCGGATGGCAATAACAGTGGCTAAGAGGTACTGCCCTTAGGACAGGGCCACGTAAAGGCCGGATGGCCTGGTTATGCCATTCCTACCCACCACTGAGCCCTACTGCTCCATCTGGTGTCTAGCATCTCTTCCCTCCTCCAAAGATTTCCGCAGGGTCTACCTTAACAGATGTACAGTTTGTCCTTTGACCCCTGCATCCTAGCAGACACCATCCTTCTAGCTATTCAGACAAATCTTTGGTGCCCTCTGACGCCTTCACTGTCCCTGACACAGAGCCAGGATGAATTTTGTCTCTACTAAGATTCCTGCCTCCACCATCTTGCTTACTGTCATTACCTAATGCTGGTCCTCATCCCATCTGCCCTTGCTTACTGCTTGAATCTGGACACCCTCCTGCCTTTCATCTTGCCCAGGACTGCCAGAAAATCTTTCAGAACCAGTGTCGCAGCATCCCTAATCAGAAGTTGGCAATGCCCTCCGCTCCTTATAGAATCAGTGAAGATGTTTAGCACAACTCGTCCTTATTTCTGACTTGCTAAGGGCCTGTAGTCTGGGTGCCGAACCACAGTTTTCCTTCTTTGTCCTCACCCTATGTTCTGGCACCTGCTGTGCCTGATCTGTGCATGTTCCTCCCTCCTCTTACCTGCATAGGCACAGATGCTGCCCCTCCCCAAGCCACGCCCATTGCCACCTCCCCTCCTCCCCACACACTTCTCCTAGTTTCCCCAGCAGTGGCAAATTCTGCCTTTTCTGAGTCCTCCCAGAACTACTTTTGTAGCTGTCTAAGCTGTTTAAACAACCGAGGTTTTCTACCTTATATTTCAGTAATTTGTGTGCACTTTATCTTTCCTATTAAACTGTCAGCTTCTTCAGAACAGAATCCTTGTTTCGCTTATCTGTAAGCTAGCTAAATGCCTTGGACACAGAAGTATTCTTTAAAACATTTAAAGTATCTTTCTATGTTCGGAAAAGTTAGCATAGTAATTGAATTTCATTTGTGCAAGAGCACCACTGTTCCATGCCCAGGTGGGTGAGCAGTGAGTTTTTGTGTAGCTTCCATTCATTCAGTGATCATAAATGGGCTCTTCCTGTATTCCCAATGATCTCGTAGGCGCCCAAGCTATCCCTGTGGTCATGGGGCTTACAGTAGGGGAAAGAAGGGT
>NW_006159775.1:5221943-5239485 GCF_000334495.1 Tupaia belangeri chinensis | reverse complement strand
AGGGGAAAGAAGGTTGTAGGGAAGAGAACTTGACAGTTTCTGAGCATTCACCATGGGCCAGTTACTGAATTTAGCAAATGTTAATAGGGGATAATGTTTGAACCGACCCCGTGATCTGGCAGTTAAGGGAGCTGGATTCCACATGACCGATAGCGTGATGTGTACATGCCCCCCAAATCGCTCCAGAATGGAGAAATGGAAAAGAGGGATTCCATGTGACCATGCTGTACTTCAGGTTGCTTCCTCCCTCTCTTTCTCTTTCTCTCTGTATCTCTCTAGCAAGAACATGTACCTTTGACAATAAAAAAATTCATTAAATAATAAGGAAATCATTCATTATAATATCAATAACTGGGCAAAGCCAATAGAACTCAAGTTCACCTTAACTTTGTCAATCCCAAGGCATCACCATGATTTTCCCCTGACAGCAATTTTCTACAATTATTAATAAGGTGTGAACTTCTGGAAATAGATCATTAGTTTAGTTTCACTGCAAATTAGAATCATTACAGAAAGCAGTGAGTCTCAGGAATCTCCTTTCTCATCTTCATCTCATTCTCAGTCAGTATTCACTACACCAAGTGTTTGCAAT
This sequence comes from Tupaia belangeri chinensis, assembly GCF_000334495.1. NCBI lineage: Eukaryota > Metazoa > Chordata > Mammalia > Scandentia > Tupaiidae > Tupaia > Tupaia belangeri. The sequence continues at coordinate 5,238,893 of NW_006159775.1, read as the reverse complement.
CACACTCGACTATATTACATTTATAAATTTGTAATTTATTGTACACCTATAGTAGTATTCATAATAAATAAAAATGGGGACCATCAGATGGCATAAGTTCTGTCACTGGACTCCCATGTGGCCAACCACAGTTCAAGTCCCGAATCCAAAGGCTTGCTACACACCAGGCACGTGTGTGTGTGTGTGTGTGCCCGAAATCCCAAGAGAAAAATTGAGAAGAAGGGATTACAGCCTGGCCATCCCCACTGAGGGAGGGGTGATTTCTCACTTTCTGTCTCTCTCTCTCTCTCTCTCTCTGTCTCTCCAATGAGTATATATGCCCTCTAGCAAAAATCTCTCAAAATAAATAAATAAAAAGTGATTATGCTGGATTTAAAAAAAAGTCATTACAGATAAAGGAAAAGTGACAGAGGAAATGTACGTTGAAGTTTACCTACATTTCACAGACAGAGCCCTGAAAAGGTGTTGATGCAATTTTCTTTTTAATTAGTAATTATTTCTTTGGGGCCAGAAGGCAGTGTGGTGGTTGATGGCACTAGACTCTCACATGGCGGACCACGGTTCAAGTCCTGGACCTGGCAACTTGGCTTTATCATTTTCTCTCTCTCACTCTCTCCCTCTCTAGTCAAAATAAAAAGAAAGAGAGAGAGAGAAAGGAAGGAGAAAAGAAGGAAAGAGAAGAAAGAAAGGAAGAAAAATTAAAAGTAATTCTTTTAAAAAATTATTATTTATTTCATTTTATTTATTTTAATTCGCCATAGGGCATATGCACTCACCAGAGACAGAGAAAGCAAGCTGCTAGGTCCAGGACTCCAACCACAGTTGGCCATGTGGGAGTCTCACATCCCAACCACCACATCACTTGCTGGCCCCCATAAAATGTTCCAACACTCTTGATTTCCACTGTTTTCAGCTTTGTTGATCCATTTATTTGAGGCCAATTGAAAACACCTGCTTCCCAAGTTGAACCTTGGAGTCAATTCTCGGTCTCCTGTTGGTGGGTCCTAGAGATTGCTTTACCAACACACTAGTGCCACCTAATGGTGAAAAAGGATATTCTGATGGTTTGGGTTTTCTTAAACTTCTCAGTGAAAACTGGTTTATTTCATTTAATTTTTCAGTGCAATTTTAGGAACACAAAGAGTTTTCAAAAAATTAATGGGAAATGTGTATCATGAAAAAGCTATGCATATATTTCTATTCTTTTGCACCAAAACAAACTTGTACTTCCATTTTCTCATGAGTTTTTTTGAAGTCCCCTTATATATTGCAGCAAAAATGTGGAAATAGCTCACAGGTTTTGTTTATCAAATATGTGCAATGTACTATACATGTTTATTTATATTTTGCCTGATTTCAAAAGCATTTGTGGTGGTTACAGGCAATTCTGATAAAATAGTAAAATATGTCAAAACTGATAAGCACTCAGGATCAGAAAAACTTAAACTAGAAGAACAGGAATAAAAACACTGTTCTAAAGAACCCTGTTGTAGTTCATTAATACTCATGAAGTGAAAAATATTTGATGATGAGAATAACACCGTTACTGAATTTTCTGATTTTGAATACTTCCTTTTACACATCTCTATATTTAGGGGCTCAGTATTCAGTTTATGAAATAGTTAAAAAAAATTACTGAACTCTCATATGGCTGACTGTGGTTCAAGTCCTGGATCCAGTGGCTTGCTTTCTCACTTTCCCTTTCTTTCTCTCTCTAGTCAAATTTTAAAAAATAATAATAAATAAAACTAAATAATTATTTTTTAAATAAATTCAAAAAATAAAACCTTCTTTGGATCCTACTGTGACTACTAAAGACCAGGCCTCCAACTCTGCCAATAAAAGTAGAAAAATCAGGATGTGTGACCAGAAAAAATAAATGAGTGGCATTCATTGCCTTTACTTTGTCTCCTTTTATTTTCTTTTATTTCAGCCACAACTGAAATTTCTTTAAGAATGGATTGTGAGTAAACAAAAGATGCTCAGGGCACTTTCTTATCTGACCATCTGTTAGTTAAAGGGAGAAACAGAATTTTAAAACATTCCACCTCTCCAGAAAGGTGGAAAAGAAAGAGAATAAACACAAGCGTTGACCCAGGGTAGACAGGAGTTTAAAGAACAACTGGCAGCTATTAGATCATCTCTCAGAATCTTCGTCCATTGACCACACTGCTTTCCTTCTCTGTCTGAATGGAAATAATAAGCCATTATAATGCCTCGTCGTTGAAACCATTTCTTAAACCACTTTGTATCCCTGTGTATAAGGTCCATAATGAGAATCTGTTAGTCTGAGATATTAAAAGTTGAGAGGTTGTCTCACCATGGGATCACAGAGCCACAGAAGAAAGGTTCAAGGTCGCCTGCTCTGGAGGGAAGGCATCAGACAGACAAGCTGCCAGCCAGCAGTGGCTGTCAACAGTGACTCAGGAGTACTGGATTCCCCTCATTACACTCATCAAGGTGACTTCAGAACAGGAAGTCTTTTCTAAAGGTGCTGACCTGGAGAACAAAGAGTACATTGATTATATTTTGCAGTGATGTTGGGCCTTCCCTCATGTTTTTGCCAAAAAAAAATGTTGTCTTGCCAGTTATCAGAAGGTTCTTTTTTACAAGGTGAACAGGATCCAATAGTAGAAATAAAAATAACTTTAGGGATTTTTTTTAAAGAATTAAAAATTATTTAAGTTTATTTATCATTATTATATTTTTAATTTGCTACAGGGTATTTGGGGTCACCAGAGAGAAAGAAAAAGAGAGAGGGAGAAGAAGTGAGAAAACAAGCTGCCAGGTCTGGGACTCAAACTGTGGTCGGCCATGTGGGAGTCCAGTGACTTCACCACCACCACTGTGCTAGCCTTCCTCTTTAGTTTTAAAGGCATGTTGCACATGATGTTTTTCTCTCCCCAAGTTCCTTGTAAGAAAGAAAAGGTCACGGAGTTTGTAGTTGTGAGAAACCAATACCATAATCTTAGTCAGCGTTCTAGTGTTTGAAACCATTGTCTACATCCCCACAGGAAGGCGCTCTTACAGAGTAAAGAGGCACACGCAGTGTAATCCCAGCTACTCAGGAGGCCAAGCAGGAGGATCACTGCCTGTTCAAGACCAGCCTGGACACTATAGTGATACCCTGTCTATAGAAAAAGTAAAGGGGAAAAAATAAAAACAGTGCCAGGGAGTAGGAGTAGAAGACAGATACAGAGCATTCGCTTATTCCATTTATAGTGCCTGCGAATGTACATAATCTCCGTGATCCTTTGGAATTCGTATGACCACCACACCATAGTTACTACAGTAGATTCCAAACACAGGAACATGGTCAAGATTTCTCACCCTTGGCACTTCACCATTTGGAGCCGACAGTGCTTTGTTGTGGGGGCTGTCCTGGGCATTGTGCAACAGGATGCTGAGCAGCATCCCCAGTCTCTACCCACTAGATGGCAGCAGCACTCATCTACACTCCATCCCCTGGTTTAACAACCCCAAATGCCCCCGAACATTACCAAATATCCCTAGTAGGGGTGAGGAGGGGTGGCAGGGCAAACTACTCCTCAGTCGAGAACCACTGGTCTAAAGTGTTTGTGCACTGATAATTTTTGGTGTAAATATAGTCATCGTACATCTTTGTGGGTTACATGTTTTTTCAAACATGCGTACAACGTATAATCATCATATCGAGGATATAGACATTTACCTAAGTCAACATTGAACATTGCGTTATGTTATACACATTTGGTAATAGCTCTACCAGCTTGCGTTTGTTCATTTGTTCGGTGTTTTGTTTTGTTTTGTTTTGTTTTGTTTTTAGAGATTTTCACTGTAGGGCGCGTGCGCTTGCCAGACAGACAGAGAGAGACAGAGAGACAGAAAGCGAGAAATCACCCCCCAGGGAGGATGGTCACGCCGCAATCCCTTCTCCTCCATTCTCCTCTCGGGATCTTGGGCACGCACGCACACGCGCCCGGCGTGAGTTTTAAGCCACCGGGTCCGGGACACGAACCACGGTCTACTACGTGGGAGTCCAGCGACATAGCCATTATGCTAACTGCTGGTTCCCCATTTGTTTGTTTTTGGGGAAATATATATCATCAATGACTTTTTTACTCTGCTGTGTGTCATTTTCTCCTGAATCTTACCCCCACCCCATGCGCTGGGTATCTGCCCTTACTCTCTCTGCTTCTGGGCCATTGAGTTCTTCCGTTTCTTCCACACAGTACAGACGTTCAGGATATGTTAAGCAAGGACATAGAGTATTTGTCCTTCATAGATTGACTTATTTCACTTAGTAATATATCTTCTAGGTTCATCCACAGGATGTCCTTGTTCTGTATGACTGAGTGGTGTTCCATTGTGTATTTACGCCACATTATCTTAATCCATTCATTAGTTGTGGGGCGCTTATGCTGATCCCTTGTCTTAGATAATTTGAATAATGCACAATTATGTGGATGTGCTAGTGCCTCTCCAACAAACCGATATCCTTTTTTTTTTTTTTTTTTGGATAAATACCCAACAGTGTGATGATTAGATCATATGGAAATTCTATTTTTAGGTTTGCAGGGAAACACCATACTGTTTTCCACAGCGATTGTACCAAATATAGTGCCTCCAACAAGAGGGTTTCCTTTTATCTACAAGCTTGCTAGCACTTGTTATTGTTTGTTTTTGTGGTCGCAGCCAGTCTGACTGGGGTTAGGTGACATCTCACTGAGGTTTTGGTTTGTATTTCCCTTGTGACAAGAGAGGCTGATTTTTTTAAATGTTTTTGCCATAGAGCGTGTGCACTTTCCAAAAAGAGATAGAGAGAAAGTGAAAAATCACCCCCCCCAGGGGATGGCCATTCCACAACCCCTTCTCCTTCATTCTCCTCTCAGGATTTTGAGTGCACACACATGCACTTAGCATGATTTTCAAGCTACGGGGTCCAGAGCTCAAACTGTGGTTGGCCATATGGGAGTCCAGTGCCTTAACTACCATACCACCTGCTGTCCTCTGGACATTTTTTTCTTTCCTTTTTTTTTTAGCCATTTGTATGTTTTCCTTTGATAATTGTCTATTTAAATCAATAGTCCACTTTTTTATTGGATTATTAGGGTTATAGTGTGTTGTTTGGTTTTGGTTTGGGGAGAGTTTTTGCAGATGAACTCCTTATATATTCTGGTTATTAATCCCTATCCAAAGTACAGTTTGCATATATTTTGGGGGTTATATCTTTATTTATTGGGTTATGTCCTTTTTTTAATGTGCATAAAGCCTTCAAGCTCGATGTAATCACACTGTTTTTGGTATTGTTACCCATGCTTTAGGAGTCTGATTTCAGAAATATTTGCCTTTTCCAATATCTTGAAATGTTTCCTTTGTGTTTTACTCAAGCAGTTTTGTGGTTTAGGATTTTCCATTTAAATCTTTAATCTGACATGAGGGCCAAATCAAAGAAAATCCAAATCGGGACCAGCAGTTAGTGTAATGGCTATGTCACTGTACTCCCAGGTAGTCAACCGAGGTTCACGTCCCGGACCAGGTGGCTTAAAATTCACACCAGGCACGTGTGCGTGCATGCCTAAGATCCCATGGAGGAGAAGGGATTGCGGTGTGGCCATCCCCCTGGGGGTGGTGATTTCTTGCTTTCTGTCTCTCTCTGTCTGGCAAGTGCACACACCCTATAGCAAAAACCTCTCCAGAAAAAAAAAAAAAATCCAAATTAAAGACAGATTCCTTGACGTAATGCATTAAGTGAAAGGTAGGGACATGAAGACAATGGAAGAGACAGTATTTCCAGTTTGTAATTATAGTCAGAGAGTGATATAAAACAGTAGACTAAGTGTTAACAGAAACAAGGGAGAATTTTGTTTTAAGGTAAGGAATATCTAAATACAAGTTGTCTTCAAAAAGTTCATGGAAATGGAAATATATATTATGGTAAATGTGCATAGATTTCAAAAATATTTTGCACCAAAAATCTCAAACTGTCAAAAAATAAATAAATAAAAGAAATTGAAAAATAAATAATCGAAACAAAAAAACCCTCAAACTGTCACTGCACTTTTCATGAATTTTCGAAGTCCCTTCATATCTTTGACTAGCCAATGGGAAGGAGATAAATGTGTCATTAGTCAGTGGAGAAGGAAGAGAAAGATTATTGGAAGGGTTGATGTTCTTGAGGAAATAAGTGTGAGAGAACACGTAGAAGAATTGAAAATAAAGCACACAAATGCTGATTAACTCTGGGAAGGAGTCAGGATAACTCCTGCATAGTGAAAGTAAGAAGAGGATGACTGATGATACAGTGTCAGTCAAATAATATGGGGTCATCTCAGGAGTAAGTAGGCATGGAGGTGTCAGTGTGATTGGGGCGACGTACTGAAGTTTGCGATGCTTATTTTAGGAATACGGTAAGGGCGAGACAAAGATAAAGTAACTATAACTCATAGTCTGAATGAGTGCACTTTTGAGGATAAAAGAAATGCTGACAGATGAGATGCTTGCACAAAACACGTGCCAACCTGGACTCTCCTGGGAAAGTGTAGACATATTGTCACCCTAGAAAGCATCTACCCACCCAGGGGAGGGAGCATGAGTGTGCGTTGGACCATTCAACCACTGTGGCTTGCTCTAGCAATGTGGCCAATAGAGGGTCAGAATCAAAGAGAATAATAGATTTACAGAGTTAGGGGAAAAGGTGAGGCAGAAATATCAGAGAGTCAAGAAAAGGTCTATGACCGTCACTGACATTGTCTTTGAAATAGCTGGCAATAGCTACTTAGCACTGTGCGCCAGAGCTGTCTGCAATGATGGACGTGGTCTCTGTCCGCACTGTCCAGCAGCGGCCCCTAGCGGTAGGTCGTTAAACATGAGTATTTAGAACAATGCTATGTAATGAGAAGTCCAGAGTGTAACAGTGCCTAGAAAGCACCAGAGAAAAGAGTTGGTGGCACAGAGCATGTTGAGGACTCGAACAGTATAATCTGGGCAATCGCTTGTGGGTGTGACCTGTCGGGGTGATGAGATGGGGGCGCAGGGAGCTCCTGGGAGGCACATCTCGCACCAGCGGCCTTAAGGAAAGGCAGGGATTCCTGGAGAACATGAAACCGAAACCTGAGGTGAGAAAAGGACCAGGAAGTGACTGGAAAGTCATGAGGCAAATTATTTGTTTTCTGTGATAATCATTTTCTGAAGGAGGCAGTGTGGATCAGGAGAATGTAAATTCCTCCCTTTGGCCCTGGGTTGATGGCAGAAGAATAGGGGGAAATCAAAATTCATTCCCTTTTGACAAAGGATAGCAGAGGTGGTTAAACATCTTTTTGTAAAAATAATACCCTAATCTGTTAAGAAATATAAAATGTACCTTAAGATTTGTACTGTGTGAAAGTTTAGTAAATTACAGTAGGTTATTCATTATCAGTTATTTTAAACTGAATTGAGGAACCAGCAGTTAGTGTAATGGCTGTCGCTGGACTCCCATGTAGTCAACCACGGTTCCAGTCCTGGATCCAGTGGCTTAAATTCACGCCAGGCGTGTGTGCATGTGTGCCCAAGATCCCCAGAGGAGAACGGAGGAGAAGGGATTGTGGCGTGACCATCCCCCTTGGGGGGGTGATTTCTCGCTTTCTAGCTCTCTCTGTCTTTCTGGCAAGCGCACATGCCCTATAGCAAAAACCTCTCCAAAAAAAGAAAGGAACAAAAAAACTGAATTGAGTTTCAAATTATATTTAACATCATATAAATTATTTTCTTTTACAGATCTGCTTTAACTTTGGGAATGGACTTCACCTAGAGGTAAGAAACCAGGGTATTATTTCTGTCTTTGGGGTTCAGAAGCAGACTTTCTGTCAGATAGTTTAGCTGTGCTTTCCCAGATTAAAATGCACATCACCTAGTGCCAGTGGGCGGTGAGTAAGGTCTTGGATTCCCACATGCCCAACCATAGTTTGAGTCCCGGACCTGGCGGATTGAAAGTCACACTGCATGCGTGTGTATATGTGCCCAAAATCCCAGGAGGAGAATGGAAGAGATAGGACTGTGGTGTAGCCATCCCCTTAAGGGGTGTGATTGCTCATTTTCTCTCTGTCTCTCTGTCTTTGGCTAGTGCACATGCAATATGGCAAAAACCTTAAAAAAAAAATGCACATTGCCTTAGACCCAGTCATTCAAATTCCCATTCAAATAAGCACAGAGGAATATATATCAGAGAATGTTTAGTGTAGTATTTTTTTAATAATCTAAATATCTATCTATAGCAGAATAGTAAAACAACTTATGGTACATGGAAGAATGCTTATGATGGAGTATAAATGAGAAATTTAGGAGCAAAATAAGATATATTTATTTTTAAAGGAAAAAGACCTTGATACATCTGTGTATAAATGTGCAAATATAAGACCATAAGAAAAGATCATTAAAGATACTCATTATGTTTTTGACAGTAAATTCTCTGAAGTATGAGTGAAAAAAAATAGAGAAATTTAACATTTTAAACTTTAATTCTATTACTTTTAATGCTTCATTACATAATTTAATTTTTGTAAGTTCTAGAGAATTTTTTTCAAGTAAAAACAAACCAGTGACCCAGTGATGACCAGCATAAATATTTTGACATAAAATACATATTATACAGAGTAATAAAGTTAGTAAAATGATAGGAAATTGAAACTTCAATTAGTTAAAAAAAATTAACATGGATTGTTATTTGCCAATTTGTAAGGCCACAAAAATTATTCTTTGATTTTTTTGAACAATTTAGTCTGAGAACTCTGTTAAAAATGAAAGCTTGCCGTTTTACTGTTTTGGAGACAGTCTTTTGAATGTCTATAAAGTTTACTACAATATATGCATTTCCTCTTTGAAGACGAAGTCTGTTAAGAAATACAAAATGTATCTTCAAATGTGTACTATGTGACAGTTCAGCAAATTATAGGACGCCATACTAATGTTTTATGATATATACTAAATTTTTGGCAATGTTTTATTGTAGGCCTTAAACCTAAGACATGAAAATAAGCTGCATCCTAAACACACTCATTTAGTAAGGCAGAAACGGGCCTGGATCACTGCCCCCGTGGCTCTTCGGGAAGGAGAGGATCTGTCCAAGAAGAATCCAATTGCCAAGGTACTGTTTAAAGAGGAGGGTAAAACATATGCATGTAATTAAAACATGGTATGGAAAGACTTCTATCTTTACTTTGCATTTAAGGAAAACCATATCATGTACTGACTAAATTTTTTAGCATCCACAACATATTTGAAAATTAGCCGAGTTTACTTTTTAGTAGAAAGTGCCCAGCTTTAAGATCCTCTTTTTAATTCTGGAAGTTGCAGGATCATTAGCAAAAATACATATAACTATGGGTTTTGATTCAGTCAGGAGGTGAGAGCTCTGGCACTAGTTTAATATTTATTTAACATGAGAATATTACAATTCTGGAAAAAAGGATATTATCATAAATAGTTTTCAAAATGGAAAGAACTGATGTCTAGTAAGTAGAGTGACTATTTGTCTTCTTTTGCCTGGGACAGTCGTGATTTATGGCTATTGTCCTGGATTAATAATTAATAGTTCCCCTTCACTTCCAAGGCGTCCAGTTCTTTTGATAAATTATGTGGTAATTCTACTATATATCTCAAAGTTATCATGAACAAAACTGAACCCTTTTTTTTTTCTGCTAAAGCTGTTCCCCATAAATTCTATCCATTCCTGTAAATAGCACTGTAATTCTATGCAATTTTTAAGCCAAAAATGTAGCTAATACTATGAGTTCTATCCCCAAAATATATTCCAAATCTGCCCATTTCTCTTCACTGTCTTTCTCCTAGCCAGGTCACTGTCATCTCTGACCTGAACCATCAAAAGAGCCTCCCACTTTGTCTCCCTGCCTTCACTCTTGTTAACTCTCCAAGGTGTACCCTGGCTATATCTTAATGTTACGGCAGCACTAAAAGATACACAGTATCATCTTCTCCATTTTACAGATGAGAAAATTGAGGCATAGGGAGGCTTAGAATCTTAGTACCACATGCCTAGTGCATGCCCTGGGTGGGAGTAGAACCCAGGTTCTCCGTCACAGCCCATGTCCTCCTGAGCCGTTGAGCTATGGCACCTCCCACCTGCCAGCATCATGACAACTTGTCCTGATGGGGCAAGAGGAATATGTCCATGAAAAATATTTACATATAAGGACCAGAAGGTGGCATGATGGTTAAAGACACTGGACTCCCACATGACCAACTGCAGTTCGAGTCCCAGATCTGGTGGCCTGAAACTCACAGCAGGTGTGTGTGTGTATGTGCATGACCAAAATCCCAGGAGAAGAAGGGATTGCAGCATGGCCGTCCCCCCTGGGGAGTAATTTCTCACTTGCCCCCTCACTGTCTCTCTCTCCAGCAAGCATATGCACCCAATGGTGAAAACTTTTTTTTAAAAAAATGTACATATAAATTATAGAAGCCCGTTAACAATACAAAAGATATCTTAATATTTAAATCTTGTTTAACTTAAAGCATGCTCCTCTTATTTTTATGTTAGATACATTCTGATATTGCAGAAGAAAAAGGATTCAAAATCACATACAAATACACCGGGAAAGGGATCACAGAGCCACCTTTTGGTGTATTTGTCTTCAATAAAGACACTGGAGAATTGAACGTTACAAGCATTCTTGATCGAGAGGAAACACCATTTTTTCTGGTAAAAAGAACAGTTTTACAAACATATTTGTAGTTTTTCTTCAGTAATAGTTTTAGTATGTTTTATTCTTTTTTATGTTATCATAGTGACCTTAGTTTAAATGTAATCTTACTTATTATTTATGTCATGATTTCAGCTGATAGGTTATGCTTTGGATGAAAGAGGAAACAACCTAGAGAAACCATTAGAACTGCGCATTAAAGTTCTAGACATCAATGACAATGAGCCGGTATTCACACAGGACGTCTTCGTTGGGTCCATTGAAGAGCTGAGTGCTGCACGTAAGAGTCCGTTTTTTATGAATGAACACCCGCCAGTCATTGTATCTCCATTGTATAGACACTGAATTCCATATCTTAATGGCAGTTGAACGTTACTGACAGTACAAATAGAAATAAATGTTACTGTTCTGAGTTTGGAACTCCTTTTCTATAAGCTCGAAGGACTTCACATGCTTCTTTTTTATTGTTAGAGCAGACCATGGTAGGTAGATGTGACAGGTAAGGTCTCCCTGTGTGAACAATTGTGTGTGCCTGAGCTCCAATAACACTTTACTAAAAACATTCAAACAAAATGTAAAAACATCACCTTCATATTTTTTATGTTTTCATTACATAAAGAAACCGATGGCTGTCTGGCTTTGACCCATTGGATGTAGTCTGCTGACCTCTCATTTACATTCTTTCTCCTTTTTTTGAGAGAGATTTTTGCTATAAGATATGTGCGCTTGTCGGAGAGACAGAGAGAGGTAAGGAGAAAGAAAGCAAGAAATCACTCCCCAGGAGGGTTGGCCACACCACAATCCTTTCTTCCTGGGATGTTGGGCATGCATTCATACATATCGAGCATGAGTTTTGAGCCACCAAGTACAGGTCTTGAATTGTGGTCCACTAATGTAACAATTATGCCATTTGCTGGTCCCTAATTGGCATTAGTTCTAATGTAGGATTTATTGACAATATTGTTCAATATAGTGCCCTGTATAAATATACATAGGAGAGGCCAGCAGACCGCATAGCATGTCACTGGACTCCCACATGGCCAACCATAGTTTGAGTTCCAGACACGGTGACTTGAAAATCATGACAGGTATATTTATGTGCACGCATGCCTGAGACCCTGGGAGGAGAATGTAGAAGGGATTGTGGCATAGCCTTCGGGCATGATTTCTCACTTTCCCTCTCACTGTCTCTGTCTTTCTCTCTGGCGAGAGCACACACTAAAAGGCAAAAATGTCTAAAAAAAGATCCACGGGGAGAGTTCTCTCCATCATATCATAAGAATAGCAATGCTTCTTCACAAACATCAGGGTCATGTATTTGCTCCTGAATCTTTCTTCGTAATGGCTATCAGAACTAGTAAATGTTATTGCTGGCCCTCTTGTAGCAGTTTTTCAGAACTTGACTTCCCTCTAACCTCAACCCTGCCGTCATCTCTTTTTTCCTACTCCTTTCACACTTACTTCCTCATCTAGTTAAAAGTTTTATCTTAGTAAGTTGTATGTGATAAGTACTTAAAATCTTCTGGGGAGACAAGGTAAAATTATAAAGTAAAATACATAAGTGTGCTGAAAGTTGACTTTTGTCTTTATTTCTAATGCCAGATACACTTGTGATGAAAATCAATGCAACAGATGCAGACGAGCCCAATACTATGAATTCCAAAATCTCCTATAGAATCGTATCTCAGGAGCCTGCCTATCCCCCAGTGTTCTACCTAAACAAAGATACAGGGGAGATTTACACAACCAGTATTACCTTGGACAGAGAGGTAAATCAATATTCTGTGCTGCTCATCATTTAAACTCGCTAATATACATTCTAGTTTCTCCTCTTTGTTCTTCTTTTCTAATTTTTAAAATTTTGTTCTGTAATCCTCGTTCATAGGAAAACTCTGGGAATTGTCCTCTTTTAGGGATGTACCCTCCATTGTGATAGTCTCTAGCCATTTGTGACTGTGAGCTGTTGAAACATGACTAGACCAAACTGAGACGCACTGACAGGCATACTGAGATGTGCAAATATGGGCCAGATTTGGAAGGCTTAGTCATGTTAAAACATCACCTTAATATTTACGTTGACTATATATTGAAGCAACAATATCTGAAGATTGAATGGGTTACATAAAATTTATGTGTTTGAAATCAATATCACCTCTTTCTTTTTACATGTTAAAATGTAGCTACTAGAAAGATTAAAATGACATAAAATGATGGCAGCAGGCTCTAGTCAGGGTTCTGTTTACTCGTGAATACTAAAGCAACGTTCCTCAGTTTGTAGTTCTCTAGTGACACATCAGGAGTCTCCTCCACTGCTAATACGATGAGAAAGTTTGTGGAGGGGCCAGGAGGTGGCATGGTGGTTAAGGTGCTGGACTCCTCCATGGCTGACCGTGGTTTGAGTCCCAGACCCTTGAAAACTCACACCAGGCACATGTGCATGTGTGCCCAAAATCCCAATTGGAGAACTGAAGAGAAGGGATTGTGATGTGACCATTCACCTTGAGGGTGATTTCTCACTTTTCCTCTCTCTGTATCTCTCTGGCAAATGCACATGCCATATGTCAAAAACCTTAAAAAGTAAGCAAAAAAGGTCATTAAAGTACATTTAAAGGAATTAAAGTACAAGATTATTTTGGTGCAAAACCTTTTTGCAATTCATGCATAGTTTTTTCATAATACACATGTTTCCATGAACTTTTTTTTTTTGGAGAGGTTTTCACTATAAGGCGCGTGCGCTCGCCAGACAGACAGAGAGAGACATAGAGACAGAAAGCGAGAAATCACCCCCGGGGGGATGGTCACGCCGCAATCCCTTCTCCTCCATTCTGCTCTCGGGATCTTGGGCACGCACGCACACGCGCCCGGAGTGAGTTTTAAGCCACCGGGTCCAGGACATGAACCGCGGTCGACTACGTGGGAGTCCAGCGACATAGCCATTATGCTAACTGCTGGTTCCCTCCATGAACTTTTTGAGACCTCTCTTAACCAGGATGAGGATAAGGGTCTGGAAACAAGAGTCCTAGTCAGGCTATAAAAATATTTATAAAGGAAAAAAATTAGTGTAAATCCCAGATCGAAGGAAAATTTGAGTAGGTTTCCTAGAAAGACTGTTTTCTCAAAGACTTTGCTTTTCTATTTCTAACTCAAAGAGAATTTTTTAAATAAAAAGAAGGGATAGATTTCTTAAATGTCACATACATGAAAGTTTTATCAGTAGTAGCACCATCCAGACACTTGCGCCTAACATTCCCATTGGGATCTTTGCAAAATTAATTATGATTACTCCTAAAACTTTACTGTATAGCTTTTCACATGAAATTAGAATGGGAAAGTGTTATGTTGAATAGCAGTGTTGTTTTCTATAAGCTGCTGTCTCTGAAGTGTGGGAAGTTTAGTCAGTAATAAGGGCTGTCACTTACTGGTCAGTCCCACGTCCAGTGCTATTCTAAGCCCTTTGCATGGATTAACCCCTTTAATCCACATAGAAACCCTATAAGACAAATCCAATTACTAGCCCCCTCTTACACATAAGGAAATGGAGGATCAAAGAGATTATGTGTGTGTCCAGCACAGGAAGTGACAAGCTGGAGTTGGAACGCAGGCAGATGGCTCCAGAGCGTCCTAGTGCTGCTGTTCACAGAGTGGTTCTGCCCCACACGGGACGCCCAGGCATTGGCACTGGCTAAGCAGCTGCTCTAAAACTCCAGCCACACTGAATGGAGCCATCAGGGGACCGTGTGGAAGACACGAGTTCGCTTTTGAGTGACGTGTGAGACATCCTTTTCTAGGATACATTCCCTAAGAGTTCTATCTCTGGGGATGCCTAGACAAAGCTCAACAGATTTTGTGTTCTGGACAAGTTTTCTTGGGCCCAGGTGTTCTTAGCACAAGCTGAGAATGAAGAGTGTGACAAAAGAACCAATTCCTCTCAGTCCCTCCAACACTCCCAGGTTAGAATTAACTACATTCTCCACAGTGCTCACTTGTGCACAGACTGTGAGACGGTGAGGGTCGTCTCTGAACAATGACATATTTAGGAACTTGAGCATTAACTCATCTAGCATCTCTGCCCTTCTACCACAGCTCGAATTGCAACTAAATAGCATCTTCACATGAATCACGGCAGATCATGACAATTATGTATGAATTAAATGTACGGTGGTCCATTGTCTTGATGATAAAGTGAGCTAAAACCAGAAGTGATTGGTTTTCACCGCAGCTGGCTGTTTCTCATTGCTCTGCAGGAACACAGCAGCTATTCCTTGATAGTAGAAGCAAGAGACGGCAACGGTCAAATAACAGATAAGCCAGTCAAACAAGCTCAAGTTCAGATTCGTGTTTTGGATGTCAATGACAACATCCCTAGGGTGGAAGATGAAATGGTAACTGTTATTTTTATGATAAATGTTCCCGCATGCTCAGATTGTAGTCCTGACTAAAACTATATCAGTGAACTGTACACTACATTAAAACTAAAATCCTGTGTGTCTGTTTTAACAGTACGAAGGGATGGTGGAAGAAAACCAAGTTAATGTGGAAGTCATGCGCATAAAAGTGTTCGATGCAGATGAAATAGGCTCTGATAATTGGTTGGCAAATTTTACATTTGCGTCAGGAAATGAAGGGGGTTATTTCCACATAGAAACAGATGCGCAGACTAATGAAGGGATTGTGACCCTTATTAAGGTAAGTACTGGGGGTTCAACACTGGGACGGGATAGGTGGGTGTTGGAGAAGGATCAAATACGTTACATTGAGCCCCAAACACAAGTGTTTTACAGACTCAGTTAACTGCACCAGAGTTGTGTGAGACAGGGGCTATCGCTACAGAACCAAGTAGTGTGGCCAGTAAGTGGTCACACTGCAGTTCAGATTCTGATCAGACACACGGTACCAGCCAAGTTATTGCCTCACATACTTCAGTTTTGCTTACAGTCCACGCCTGACGATTCCATTCCCACACCATGCCCCTTCCTACATGAGTATCCCCTCATTACTGCCTCTTATTTTCCACGTCACAGTGACGTCAAACATCACTAGTAACCGCTAAAAGCAAGCACTGTGACAACTTAATACTTCAGTGTGCCTGTGAATCACCCAATAAAGCTGCATGACCCCATCTTCAAAATATCTGCTTGGGTGGGGCTCAGGAACTTACCTTTTAAACAAAAATCCACTTAAGATTCTATCATAAGGGGCCAGCAGGTGGCACAGTGGTTAGAGGCACTGAACTCCCACATGGCCGACTACGTTTGAGTCTTAGGCAGCTTGCTTTCTCATTTTTTCCTCTCTGGTCAATTTTTTTTTTTTTTTTGAGGTGTTTTCTGCTATAGGGCGCATGCGCTCACCAGACAGACAGAGACAGAGAGACAGAAAGCAAGAAATCACCCCCCCAGGGGGAATGGCCACGCCGCAATCCCCTTCTCCACTCTCCTCTCGGGATCTTGGGCACGCATGCACACACACCCGGCGTGAGTTTTAAGCCACCGAGTCCTGGATGCGAACCGTGGTCGACTACATGGAAGTCTAGCGACATAGACATTACGCTAACTGGAGGAGAAGGAATTGTGCCATGGCCATCCCCCCTGGGGCGTGATTTCTCGCTTTGTGTGTCTCTTTCTCTCTCTGCCTTTCTGGCGAGCGCATGTACCCTAAAGAAAAAAGAAAAAAACCACACATGTGTGTATGTGTTACTTGTGTTGATGTTTCCTCTCTTAAAAGAATTTCCTTTGATTTTGCCCTTCTAGGAAGTAGATTATGAAGAGATGAAGAATCTTGACTTCAGTATTATTGTCACTAACAAAGCAGCTTTTCACAAGTCAGTTAGGAATAAATACAAGCCTACCTCCATTCCCATCAAAGTAAAGGTGAAAAATGTGAAAGAAGGCATTCATTTTAAAAGCAGCACAGTCTCCGTGCACGTTAGTGAGAGCATGGATAGATCGAGCCAAAGCCAAGTCATTGGAAAATTTCAAGCTTTTGATGAAGACACTGGACAAGTCGCCCGTGTAAAGTAAGAAATCGTTATGAATACGTGCTCTCATTTTAAGTTACTTCGTATGCCTGTTTCCAAGAATCATGATGAGTTTGTACTCTTTATTCCTTCACGCTCCAGCATTATGTTTCCCAAAAGTCTAGATTCAAGTTCCT
This sequence comes from Tupaia belangeri chinensis, assembly GCF_000334495.1. Classification (NCBI taxonomy): domain Eukaryota; kingdom Metazoa; phylum Chordata; class Mammalia; order Scandentia; family Tupaiidae; genus Tupaia; species Tupaia belangeri. The sequence goes on along the minus strand of NW_006159775.1, from coordinate 5,222,064 downwards.
GTCGGTGTACTCGTAACTGAGGAGGAAATTTCACCAGAATCCTCTTTTCTCAACTAATTGTGTATGAGGATGGGGTTGGGTTACTAACTGCAGAAACCACTCTGGCTAGGGAAGGCAAAAA
>NW_006159775.1:5165463-5221915 GCF_000334495.1 Tupaia belangeri chinensis | reverse complement strand
CTTTCTAAAATCTGGCTTAGTTCTCATCCAGGAAAGTATGGGAGGATAAGAAAGTAGTAGATAGGGACCAGCAGATAGTGTAATTGTTATATTGCTAGACTCCCACATGGCCAACCACAGTTCAAGTCCCAGACCCAGCGACTTGTTTTGTTTTGGAGAGATTTTTTTTTTTTTTTTTTTTTTTTTTTTTTTTGGTCTAAGGTTAGGGTGTGTGTGCTCACCAGAAAGACAGAGAGAGACAGAGAGACAGAGGAACAGAAAGCAAGAAATCACCCTCCAGGGGAGTGGCCATGTCACAATCCCTTCTCCTCTATTCTCCTCTCAAGATCTTAGTCACACAAGTACACCCACCCAGCATGAGTTTAAGCCACCAGGTCCAGGATTCAAACCACAGTCGACTACATGGGAGTCCAGTGATATAGCCATTACGCCATCTGCTGGTCCTAAGATCGAGCAACTTGAAACTCATGCCAGATGCATATGCATGCATGCCCAAAATCCCCAGAAGAGAATGGAGGAGAAAGAATTGTATCGTGGCCATCCCCCCTGGTGGGTAATTTCTTGCTTTCTGTCTCTCTATCTCCCCCTATGTCTCTGGAAAGTGTACACACCCTATAGCAAAAATCTCTCTCAAGGAAAGAAAAAGAGAAAGAAAGAAAGAAAGAAAGGAAGGAAGGAAGGAAGGAAGGAAGGAAGGAAGGAAGGAAGGAAGGAAGGAAGGAAGGAAGGAAGGAAGGAAGGAAGGAAGGAAGGAAGGAAGGAAGGAAGGAAGGAAGGAAGGAAGGAAGGAAGGAGGAAAGCAAGCAAGCAAGCAGATAAAATTTACCACAAGTCCCACTTTACACAAGTTTGGTTAAGAGAAATAGTTCTATAATGTATCATAATACAAAGAAAACCAATTTTATGTATACATAAATCCCAGTAATTTATCTTTACTTAAGTCATACTCTTTAGTTCAGGAGTTAGTGAACCTTTTACAATGTTTGTTTTGATTATGGTGACCTTTATTCAGGTTTTATTGAAGACCTACTAGATGCTGCCACTGCACTGGAAGAGACTAGATAGTGTCCCCTCTATAGTGATAGCTTAGATTTCCATGATACTTTCAATGTTCAAAGTGATCTTTCGTCTTAGATCTCAGTACCATGCCCTGGGGAGACTACTCTCTTTGGAGTTATTATTTATGGAACTCTTACATACAGTTATTGTGGTTGAATATAAAGAATCCCTCCTGCCCCAGATCCACAGCTTCATACTGTCCTTATGCCTGTGTCTTTGTCTCAGTCTATTCAGGCTGCTATAACAAAATTACCTTAGACTGGGTAACACGTAGACAATAGAGATTCGATGCACATAGTTCTGGAAGCTGGGAAGTCCAAGATCAAGGCACCACCCAGCAAAGTCATTGTCTGATGAGGCTCAATCTTGGCTTCCAAGAAGAAGTGACACCATGTCCTCAAATGGATGAAGGGAAAAGGGAGCTCTCTGGAGCCTCTGTTATAAGGGCAGTCACCCTTTCATGAAGATGGAGGTCTTGAGACTTAATCATTTCCCCAGAAAGTCACCTCTTAACACTATGATACTGGGTGCTAGGTTCTAAAAGTGTAAGAATTTGAGGGGGACACCAACAGTCAGACCATAGCAGTCCCTGAGTGCCAGTACTACATGAAACATTGTACTTAGATTCCTCGTTGACCAGCAAGAATGGGAATATGGAGGAAGTCCTTTAGTAACTCCTTCTTTTTAGGGGATCTCTTTTTAATGGCATTCAACAGCCAATAGAATCAAATAACCTTTTTCCAAAATAATATTAACAAAGAACGTCTGCTGTGTTTTCGCCAATGTCTTACTGTTTCTCTTGTGGCCACCCTAACTTGAAGAAACCAACATTGCTTCTCTTGATTTAGTGGTCTGGTTTTAATTTCCACGACTGTAGCTAATAGGCAGTCCCTAACTGAGACCCCAAATTTCCCAAATTTGAGATGAGTATTCTATATAATTACTCACTGCTTTTTATCGAGAAACTTTCATATTCTCATTAATTATCTAGTTATAGGTGGCTATCTATTGAAGTTTTTGTTTTCCACCAAATTACTAAATTTGGCTTCCGTTTTTATTAGAGACTATGACTATATTAAAAGGTTATTTGTACTGCCTGGAAGAATAATGAACCATGCCTCTTTGGTTTTTTGAAGTATTTTTCTTTTTCTTTTTTAAATTATTTTATTTAACTTTATTTATTATTATTATCATTATTATTTTCCAGTTTGATCAGAGAGACACACAGAGAGAGAGAGGAAGTGAGAAAGCAAGCCACCAGGTCCAAGACTTGAACCGTGGTCGGCCATGTGGAAGTCCAGCGCCTTTTACCACCATGCCACTTGCCGGCCCCAAAGTATTTTATTTTTCAGCATACAATTATAGAGTTTTAGAGTGAGAACAATGTGAAAGGTCAGTTCAAACCTATTATTTTACACGTAAGAAATGGAAGGCACAACTACAGTGAACATTTAGATTATATTTCAATGTTCACCTAATTCGTAGTTGCTATTTTAAAATGTTAATAGAATCAAAAAGATCAGTCCTTTCACTTTGTCAGAAGTGGGCCTCCCATGTTGCTTCCGGTCACTCAAGTGGTGGTGCTAGCTCACCATGCCTGAGCCAACATTGTTTTCACTTTCAGTTCTACCTGAAAGTAAGTTATTGCTCCAACAACCAACAGCTTCCCAAAAATTTTAGATGCTTCATGTTTAAAGCAATTAATTGATTTTTTGAAAAGTTGATGTATTTAGGGCTGGCCCCATACAAAAAGCACAGCAGTTAAGCCTCCCACATAGAGAGTCAAAAACCACATAGATGACTGCAGTTCAAAGCCTGGCCCGTGGCAGCTTGAAAAACACATGAAGTATATGTGCATGCATTCCCAAAAATCCTGGCAGAATGGACAAATGGAGGAAAAAGGATGGTGTCAGGATCATGCTCCATTGAGGGGCTCTCTCTCTCTCTCTCTCTCTCTCTCTCACACACACACACACACACGTGAGTACATGCTTGCTCTGGCAATTAAATAAATAAATAATAAAATGGACATTTAAAAATATTGGTAATATCTTAATAAACAATAAACTTTTCTCAGGACAAGTGGGTGGTGTGGTGGTTAAGGTGCTGGACTCCCACATGGCTGACTGCAGTTCAAGTCCTGGACCTGGTGGCTTGCTTCCTCTCTCTTTCTCTCTGGTGAGTGCATGTGCTCTGGCGCTGGACTCACATGGCTGACTAGTTCGCGTCCGGGACCTGGTGACTTGCACTCTCTCTCTATCTGCTGAGCACATGTGCTCTGTAGAAAATTTAAAATAACAATAATAATAATAAAAATAACTTTTTTTAAGAGAGATTTTTGCTATAGGGCACATGTGCTCACCGGAGAGACAAAGAGAGACAGAAATCAAGAAATTACCCTCCGGGCAGATGGCCACACCACAACCTTCTCCTCCATTCTCTTCTTCAGATTTCGGGCACACACGCACATGTGCCTGGCGTGAATTTTAATCTGCCAGGGCCAGACCTTGGACTGCAGTCGACTACATGGGAGTCCAGTGATGTAACCATTACACCATCCACTCGTCCCTTAAATTAATTTTTTTTTCTTAAAATGAAGACTACTTTTCTCCATCAGTTTTTGCTGTGTAACTAAGCTAAATCCCCAAAGTTTTACCTGCTCACACAACAACTTACAAACCTCCTGTGCTGGCTAAGGGCGATGCCAATGATTACATATCTTGAGTATATTATAGAAATAGGAAGGTTTCAAGAAATGTGATGTGCAGTAAAGAGAAGGGCTTTTAGGATGGTTTCAAGAAGTTGAAAATAGTCCAAAACAAATGACCATAACAAGAACATATATTAAGGAAATGAAAATTACTCTTGAAAAAGTTATAGCTATTCAAAAGTCCCAATTTATCTAGAATTTTAAGTTAATTTTGTGTTTGCTTTATAACAGATATGCCAAATTGGAAGATATAGACAATTGGGTCACTGTGGATTCTGTCACATCTGAAATTAGACTTGCAAAGACACCTGATTTTGAATCTAGATATGTCCAGAATGGTACATACACTGTAAAGATTTTGGCTATATCAGAAGGTAAGTTATTAAACAGACATCTTTGGGCCATCAGGTGGTGTGGAGGTTAAAGCAGCTGGCTGACTCTGTAGTTTGAATCCTGGAGCCGGCACCTTGAAAATCATGCCAGGCATCTGTGTGTGCATGCCCAAATTCCTGAGAGGAATAGTGATTGCAGCATGGAGGGATGTGATTTCTCACTTACTCCCTCTCTATCTCTGTCTCTTTCTGGTGAGCACACATGGCCTATAGCAAAAATATAGATAGACAGATATTTTTCTTTCCTTTTTTAAGTGTTGTTTTGCCTAAGGGCACATGTGCTCACTAGAGAGAGAGAGAGACCGACACAGTGAGAGAGAAAGTGGGAAATCACCCTCAAGTGTAATGGCCACGCCACAATCTCTTCTCCTCCATTCTCTTCCCGAGATCTTAGTCCTGGACCTGGTGGCTTGCTTCCTCTCTCTTTCTCTCTGGTGAGTGCATGTGCTCTGGCGCTGGACTCACATGGCTGACTAGTTCGCGTCCGGGACCTGGTGACTTGCACTCTCTCTCTATCTGCTGAGCACATGTGCTCTGTAGAAAATTTAAAATAACAATAATAATAATAAAATTAACTTTTTTTAAGAGAGATTTTTGCTATAGGGCACATGTGCTCACCGGAGAGACAAAGAGAGACAGAAATCAAGAAATTACCCTCCGGGCAGATGGCCACACCACAACCTTCTCCTCCATTCTCTTCTTCAGATTTCGGGCACACACGCACATGTGCCTGGCGTGAATTTTAATCTGCCAGGGCCAGACCTTGGACTGCAGTCGACTACATGGGAGTCCAGTGATGTAACCATTACACCATCCACTCGTCCCTTAAATTAATTTTTTTTTCTTAAAATGAAGACTACTTTTCTCCATCAGTTTTTGCTGTGTAACTAAGCTAAATCCCCAAAGTTTTACCTGCTCACACAACAACTTACAAACCTCCTGTGCTGGCTAAGGGCGATGCCAATGATTACATATCTTGAGTATATTATAGAAATAGGAAGGTTTCAAGAAATGTGATGTGCAGTAAAGAGAAGGGCTTTTAGGATGGTTTCAAGAAGTTGAAAATAGTCCAAAACAAATGACCATAACAAGAACATATATTAAGGAAATGAAAATTACTCTTGAAAAAGTTATAGCTATTCAAAAGTCCCAATTTATCTAGAATTTTAAGTTAATTTTGTGTTTGCTTTATAACAGATATGCCAAATTGGAAGATATAGACAATTGGGTCACTGTGGATTCTGTCACATCTGAAATTAGACTTGCAAAGACACCTGATTTTGAATCTAGATATGTCCAGAATGGTACATACACTGTAAAGATTTTGGCTATATCAGAAGGTAAGTTATTAAACAGACATCTTTGGGCCATCAGGTGGTGTGGAGGTTAAAGCAGCTGGCTGACTCTGTAGTTTGAATCCTGGAGCCGGCACCTTGAAAATCATGCCAGGCATCTGTGTGTGCATGCCCAAATTCCTGAGAGGAATAGTGATTGCAGCATGGAGGGATGTGATTTCTCACTTACTCCCTCTCTATCTCTGTCTCTTTCTGGTGAGCACACATGGCCTATAGCAAAAATATAGATAGACAGATATTTTTCTTTCCTTTTTTAAGTGTTGTTTTGCCTAAGGGCACATGTGCTCACTAGAGAGAGAGAGAGACCGACACAGTGAGAGAGAAAGTGGGAAATCACCCTCAAGTGTAATGGCCACGCCACAATCTCTTCTCCTCCATTCTCTTCCCGAGATCTTGGGCACACAAGCACATGTGCCTGGCATGATTCTGAAGCCAACCAGGTCTAGGACTCAGACCACATTCAGCCATGAGGGAATCCAGCAACATAACCACTACACCATCTGCTGGTCCTGACAGATATTTTTCTGGATTGTCTATATGTAGATTTAATTTTCCAGCCTTAGAAACCTAATCTCTCCAGTGGATAAACTTTCATATTTCTACTTACATCATAATTAGGAGATATTACTTCATTTGAATATAAGATATATCCAGGATAGAAAGTGTCTAAGTGGTTAATTCCTTCTCCTTACCATATTTGCACATAGAAGTCAAACTTCCTTTTTAAAAGTGTAATTAAATTATACAAACATTTTCTTTCTTATTTTAAGAATATCCTAGAAAAACCATCACCGGCACGGTCCTTATCACAGTACAAGACATCAATGACAATTGCCCCACGCTTGTGGACCCAGTGCAGAATATCTGTGATGACGTGCAGTATGTGAATGTCACTGCAAAGGACCCAGATGGACCCCAAAACAGTGGGCCTTTCAGCTTCTCGATCATTGACAAGCCTCCTGGAATGGCAGAAGAATGGAAAATAGTACACCAAGAAAGTAAGCAAAAGCATTGCACTACATTAAAGTCTACATGTTAAGCATGAGAGATACCTAAACTCTTCATAATAATAGTTTCGTTTCTTCTTATAAATTACATTTCTAATACATTTTTATAAAATGAGTTCTGAACCTATAGGCATAGCATCTTTTATACACCTATGGAGAGGAAGGAAATTATCTAAAATGTCAAAGCAGCTAAGCATTCTCCAAATAGCTTTTTTTTTTAGAGATTTTTACTATAGAGTGCATGCGTTTGCTGGAGAGACAGGGAGACAAAAAGCTAGAAATCACCCCTGCCCCAGGGGGGATGGCCACGTCACAAAATCTCTTCTCCTCCATTCTCCTCTCAGGATTTTGGGCATGCATGCATATGCACCTGGCTTGAATTTCAAGCAGTCAGGCCCGGGATTTGAAGCATGGTGAACCACATGGGAGTCCAGTGCCTTACCCACCATGCCACCTGCTGGCCCCATCTCTCCAAATAGCTTTTAAAGTAGTTTTGACTCATCAAGTACCAACCTTGTCTATGCACAGCCATTACAGTTGGTGCTTCCTAAAAATCTTGCTGTGGTAACAGTAACTCCACTGAGCACCTACCTAGTGCCCTGCACTCTGTTCTGCATCATGATATTTAATCCTTGCTTCATAATATTGCTCCCTGATTATAGCTGAGGGAACCTTGGCTTAACTGGAGTTAAGCAACTTGTTCAAATCACAAAGCTAGTATGGGTGGAGATGATTAGCACAAAGGGCCTGTTGGACCACCCTCCTCGTGCCAGTGGCCATGTTCGTTTGCCCACATCTTGGACATAGCTCTCTTATTGAGGTGAGCACGTGGGTCCTTCAGGTAGTTTTGAATGTAGAAACGTCTTTCCAGAAGGCTATTTGATTTTAGACAATTAGTGCTTGTTTGAGAAAAGTTTCAAATGTAATGCCCAAATTTTTACCTAACAGATTTATATAGATTTCTCTTATAGATTTATTATGTTATTTTAAGTCCAGCAAATGCTTCCAGTCATTTTATGAGGCTTTGGATAATGTTTGGTCCAATTTACAAATTAATCACAATTTCAAACTGCATTTTTGAATGTTGTACATTTGGCTTCCTTTTTAATGTATTTCAGTAAGTAACCTAATTAATAAGTAAAATGTCCCTGTCATTCTTATACTCAAAATTCCAATACATTTACTTTATAATTACATTGAACCTGGAATTCTCTTCAGTGTTCCAATACTGAACAAACTAGTGATATTTCAACCTAAAACCACCAGCCCAAATCCACTTTTAAGTCAAGTTACAAGGTTATCAGGCTAATTAGGCTAATTTTTCAGAAAATATTATAACTATGTAAAACAACAAATACAAATAAATTCCTGACCATACAAAAATATTAAAACTGTGCTCTTAATTACCTTAAATATTTCTATACTTAATTCTAAATCTTCTTAGGGATTATGCACTCACTTGAAGAAAACAGGTCCTTGGTTAATCTGCATTGCCTCTTCACTAAGGATGATACTCACCAACCTAATTAATTAAGATTCCTTAGGATCAAGTTTTCAGTTGGCATGAGCCATGGATGACAGACAGGATTCTTCTTATGGCAAATAAGTCACAGGCCTCCAAATCTGAAAACTTGGCAAGGACTCTCTGTACTAACTTTGACGCCTTGGTTGGATTATACCTTTATTTGACTGAAATACATAAATATGTTTTACATTGAACTTGATGAGACTCCAAGACTTATTTTATCTAAGGGTCACATAGTGTTTAGGAATATCCCATACATTCTTCTAAGCTCTTCAGTGCTATCAACAACCCTAGAAGCTCCACACTACAGTCAACATTTTACAGATAAGGAAATAGAGGCACAGAGAGTTGTACTAACTTTCCCAAGACCATAGCTAGCTAAGTGGCACCAGAGCTGGGATCCAAGCCAGTCTGTTTCTGAAGTGCCCCCTCCATGTTTATACTATCCTGCCTCTCCCAATTTACCACTGGATTTTCTATCCCAAAGATAAAGATGTTTGAGCTTGATGACTTCTTGAATTTTTGTCATAGTCTTAAGAATGTAAGACTCACAAGAATGCATATGCAGGAATATAATAACAGGAAGGCATGGGTATTAGTCTTTATATGTCTAAGAATTTAGAGAGTGAGGATTCTGTAACCCAGTCTTTCTTCCCTATGATTATATAATAAAGTAGTCAGCCAACTGTCATGATAATAAGTAGCTCCTATCTATTTTATTTATCTGGAAAAATGTTGAAGTACAGAAAACTCTAGAGACTAGTAAACCAGACGCCCTTGTGCTTGCCACCTAGAATTGAAAGACTATTCATAGGTCAGGCCTCTCTTCCAGCAAGTAGTAGAAGGGATGTCCTTTTGGGTCCCACCCAAGACCTTTCCTCCCCTGCTCATTTACCCTTTGAGAGTTCATCATGAAGTTGGTTGTTTTCTTCCACACCATATTTCTTGGCTTTCTTTCACAAGCTCATACTCCTTAAATGAATAATCAAATCTTTTCATCACTTCGCCCAAATCTTTAGGGATGATTTAATATGTACGTTTCTAGCCATGCAGATCAAATTCCATTACACTAGAAGCATAAAATGAGAATAAACTTTTATGGAAAAAGAAATAAATAACAAAACCAAAACACTAATTGGTATCTTTGTATTTTCCATCATACTCGGCATGTATTTCTTTTCAAGTTCTTTGCATCCATGAATGAGAGAGGCAGAGACAGAGACAGCAGCACCCCTAACAGTGGCTTCACACCATGTTCTACAGTCAGTTTCAGCCAGCCCTGGCTCATGGGCACACACACACCTGGCATGATCAGGGAGATCTCTGGATACAAACCTGGAACCCTTCCATGTGGGTCAGCCTTGCAGAGCATCCTGTTACTACTATGCCACCTTCTGGCCTTGATGTCCTAATGGTTTTTTAGGGGTTTGGAGTTTTTTGTTTTTGTTTTTGTTTGTTAAAGGCAGTGTCTCCCTGTTTTTAGCAGGCTGTCTTTAAACCCTCAGTCCTCTTACCTTAACCTCCCAAGTAGCTGAGACTACAGGCATATGTTACCAGGTTACCATGAGGAGCAGTTTACTTTTAAATAAATGTAATACATACTGTTTTTACTCATGTGGAAACTGGTCAGCATTTTTATTCATGTAAAAGAAAAATTTTACAATAATCATTGGTCACATTCTTAAAAAATAAAAAATCATTCATGAAAAATCTCCTATGTTATGTTCGTGTCAAAACTGTATAATCAAAATCTAGTCGTGAGGGAACAATCAGGCAAATTCAAGCTGTGGATCCTTGAGTTGATCTGAAAAACATGGTGTGTGTGTGTGTGTGTGTGTGTGATCCAAGATCCTGACAAACTGAGTTGGGGAAAGAGGATCGTGGAGTGTGTGTATGTGTGATCCAAGATCCTGACAAACTGAGCTGGGGAAAGAGGATCATGGAGAGAGAGAGTGTGTGTGTGTGGGTGTGTGTGTGTGTGTGTGTGTGTATCACCCAAGATCCTGACAAGCTGAGCTGGGGAAAGAGGATCATGGCATAACAAGATGCTGTTGCAGTGCTTCTCTTCTCCCTCTCTCACATGTGTGCACACACTATCATGAATAAAAAAGAGAAAGGCAGAGAACTATAAAGGCAATTACTACAAATGAAAAGTTTCTATCTGAGTTAGATAGTAGTAACATAGCAATAATTAATTTCTAAAGAATGCTAATGCCCCTTGGTCTTAGAAGGTATATCCCAAAAAGTTCATGCTATCTGCAACTTTTCTTGAAATAGTTTAGAAAAAGTATTTTGTTAAAGTGTATACATAGAGAGAAAATATTGTTGGAAAATATAAACAATTAGCAAAGGGTATATCAATATTCACTGTTATATTCTTTTAACTTTGCTATAGGTTTGGAACTTTTCACAATTTTTTCTTTCTGTTTTTGGAGAGGTTTGTGCTATAGGGCGCGTGTGCTCGCCAGTAAGACAGAAAGTGAGAAATCATCCCCCAGGGGGGATGGCCACACCGCAATTCCTTCTCCTCCATTCTCCTCTTGGGATCTTGGGCACACACGCACACATGCCCAGTGTGAGTTTAAGCCACCTGGTCCAGGACTCGAACTGTAGTCGACCACATGGAAGTCCAGCAACCTGGCCATTATGACAATTGCTGGTCCCCACAGTTTTGAATATAGTAGTGTTGGGCATGAAAAAGAGAGGACTAGATAAAACAAAATTGGTCCCTTATTGAGAACTATTTATTTTATTTATTAGTATTCTTTTTTTATATATACAATGAATTGCTATACATCATTTGGCATCTAAAGAGAATTTACCCAACATGAAGTACTTCTCAGACCAGTTCAGTTGAGAATACTATACACGTTATCATCACCTTGTTGCGAACTACTAAAGCCGGTGATAGGTACTGTGGGTGTTATGGTCCTTTCTCTGTTATTGTCTATGTTTTTAAATTGCTTTAATATAGTTTTGGGGGGTTTTTTTGGGGTTTTTTTTAAGAAATGGTAGAATAACGGTCTAAGAAAATGTTATTTAACTCACCTTCTGTTTATCACTGTATTCCCATATCTAGAACAGTTTCTAGCATCTAGTGAACCCTACACCTTGGTTACAATGAATCATCATGAGAACAAGGTGCCCAAATCTGGTTCTTTGCTATTTACAATGAATAATTGGAATCTATAGACAAATTTTCATGAGTGCATAGTGTGAATTCAATGACCAATTGAAAGAATAAAACTTGTAACTGGAGCTAAGTGTTACTGGCTGTTAAGGAACTTCCTGTAATGTCATGTCTCCCTTTCCTTGATAACCAACATTTTTTCACTTCCTCTGCCTCCTACCTTGGTAGGTACCAGTGTGCTACTGCAACAAAGAGAACGAAAGCCTGGGAGAAGTGAGATTCAGTTCCTGATTTCCGACAGTCAAGGCTACAGTTGCCCTGAAAAGCAGATCCTTAAACTCACAGTTTGTAAGTGTCTGGATGGCAGTGGCTGTGTGGAAGCACTGCGTGACTCCTATGTTGGCCTGGGACCCGCTGCGATTGCGCTAATGATTTTGGCTCTTCTGCTCTTGCTACGTAAGTCTTTTATTTATTTTATTGAATTTCTTCCATGAGAGTTTTTGAAAGAGAAAAAAAGATAACTCCCAACAGAGTCCTCATACCATAATCCATCCCCAGCCTCAGCTAGTCAGGATGATGAGCATGCACACTTGCACCTGGTGTTTTGTTTTTTTGTTTGTTTGTTTATTTTTGTTTGGTTGGTTGGTTGTCTTTTTGTTTGTTTGTTTGTTTGAGAAGTTTTTGCTATCTTGTTGGTGTCTCTGTTCTGCTAAACTGCACAATGGCACTACTTAGTTTTTATTTATCACTATTTTTTAACTTGCTACAGTACACATGAATTCACGAGAGAGAGAGGGGTAGAGATAGAAACAAAAAAGCGACAGAGAGAGAGAAACAGAAAGAGAGAAAGTGAGAAACCAGCTGTCAGGTCTAGGACTCGAACCCTGGTCGGCCATGTGGGAGTCCAGAGCCCTTAACCACCATGCCACCTGCCAGCCCCCTTTTTTTTTTTTTAAAGAATTATTTTATTTAATTTTATTTATTATTATTATCATTAAAGGCATAATATTGTCTTACAGTGTCTGATACACAGCAGACTCTCAGAAAAGATGTGTGGCTTGACTTTGAGTTGTAGATACAAGGTAATTTTACAAACTCAGCTTAGTCCAATCGATTCTTTTTTTTTTAAATTTAACTTTATTTCTTTCTTTATTTAAATTTGACCAGAGAGGGACGGAATGAGAGAGAGAGGGAAAATGAGAAAGCAAGCCACCAGGTCCGGTACTTGAACCATGGTCGACCATGTGGGAATCCAGCGCCCTAAATCACCACACCACTGGTCAGCCCCAAGTCTAATTGATTCTTGCTCTGCACAATCCATTCCTCAGAGCTCTGCCTCCCCAGTACCCACTGCTTGGCCTGCCTCTTCACCAGCGCCAACAGTAGCCAGACCACTGAGTATGTCTGTGCTCCTGAAAATGACAAGACGTTCTTGCCAGTCCAGCCTTCCCTGCAGCCGGGGTCGGGGGAATGAATGCCTTTCCACTTGACTGGCAGAGAACCACCTCCAAGGCAGCCTAGGCTATTTCTTTTTCCTTCTTTCTCTTTAAATATTTTTTTTTTTAATTCATCACAGGGCATGTATGCTCACCAGAGAGAGAGAGAGTTTTCACACAGAGAGAGAGAAAAAGTGAGAAGGCAAGCCACCAAGTTCAGGACTAGAACTCCCTTCGACCACATGGGAGACCAGCACCTTAACCACCATGGCATCTGCTGACCCCAAGCCTAGGCTACTTCAGTGCTAGAGGAGAAGCCTCTACAGGAACTGGGACCCTATCTTTTACCCAGGGATTCTTTGCATTACATTTTCATCACCTATTCTTGGTGGTACTTGGCACATGACAGACACTTGAGTATTTGCTGAATTTGCTGAAATTACTGAATTGCTGCTGGCTGATGTCAATTTTTTTTTTTTAAGAGAGATATGTTTTACTATAAGGTGATTGTACTCACCAGAGAGACAGAGAGAGACAGAGAGGCAGAGAGTGAGAAATCACCCTTCAGGAGGATGGCCACGCCACAATCCCTTCTCCTCCATTCTCCTCTTGGGATTTTGGGCATGCATGCACATGCACCTGGCATGAGTATTAAGCTCCTGGGTCCGGGATTTAAACCTCAGTCGACTACATGGCTGTCCAGCAACATAACCATTACGCCACCTGCCAGTCCCCTGATGTCAATCATGTTAATCACAATTGCTATATTTCCTGTGCTGTCAACTCTTTTATGTAAAACGGAATCTAGAGCTGCTCAATGTATCATTGGCAGCTGCTAAATGAGAGTGGTAATGAAAACTAATTTGGAGTGGACTGTTTACCACGTGGACTGTTTACCACGTCCGCTAGGGGCTAGCTTTAGTCTTTGTTTCCTCATAGAGGTAGAATCAAATTCAAAGGGGAGGCAAATTATATTGAATTCTAGATGAAATTTTGTATGTATTCTAAGGGTTTTTCATGTAGCATCATTTGAGAACATAGAAGTCAGGTAGTCAAAAGGTTAATTGACACAATGGAAAATCATGCCTTGTGCAAAGTGTCACTCTAGGGTGAAGTATTTTAGCAGATCTCTGTATTCTAAAATATTTGAATATATTAACATTTTTCTGCCTCCAGGAGCTTTTGCTTTTTTCAATACATTTTTGGGGGACCATGATTTTTTTTTTTTTGTCTTTAAATATATCTGATCATTTGGATACTTCTAATTCAGTGATATTCTATTCAGTAATCATAGATAGCCTCTTTGTGATGAATACAACCTTTGACTCTATAAGACTTTCTCCATTCTGCCTTCTATCTTTGGCATAACTCATAAAACAAGCTTAGTAGGGTTGATTCAGGGTGAAGAGAAGGAAAATTGTTTAAAAAAATAAAAATAGGACTATAAATAACTGAACACAGAATTTCACGATTAACCTTTATTCAATTTCTCTTCTGTCTAGTTGTACCACTCTTACTGCTGTTTTGCCAGTGTGGAGAGGGTGCCAAAGGCTTCACGCCCATCCCTGGCACTATAGAGATGCTGCATCCTTGGAATAATGAAGGGGCACCTCCTGAAGACAAGGTCAGTCCATCAGATATCAATACAGTTTGTCTCTCCTGAGTTTAAAGGAGAGACAAAGGCCTTGGGAGGCATTTCTAACATCTTTGGTTATGAGGGAGTAAAGTGGTCATTACAGATTTTATTCACATGCCTTTGTGAAATAAATGGTTTAAATGACAACATATTTCATATTTGTTGCCAGGGCAAAGTTGAGATGGTTTTATTTCACCATGTAAAGCAAGGGTCAGGGAGAGCAAAAGTATACAGGAATTTAGGATAGAAATTTTTGTTCCAGTATTCAATTATTTTTCACTACCAAGAACTTCTCTATTTCCATTCCCCTCAGTACATAGGTTGGCAGAGATAAACCCACAATGTCCGTGACACAACCATTATGTTGCAGATCCCCATTTCTAACCACTTACTAGCCATCTCCCCTGTCTTTATTGAATCTTTACCTCAAGTCTGTCATCACCACCTGCCATGAGCACCCTTTATAGTAGGATATGCTTTCAAGTGGTAGAGCACTCACAGTAACAGTGACTTGAACATAAACATGACAGTCCAGGGTCAGCATGAAGATTCCTCCACAACATGGCCCCAGGCACCTTGTTTCTCCTCCATGAATGAGTTCCATTTTCTTTTTTCTTTTTTTTTTAATGGTCAGGGAGTATGAGAACTTGCCAGAGAGAGTATCTCTGAGAGGTGAAGCAAGAGAAAGAGAGGAAAACGCCCCTCTATGAAGCATGGTTATGCCACAATCTTTTTTCCTCCACATTTGCATAACATTGGGCCAGGGTTTGAGCTTCCGTTGGCCACATGGGATCCAGCTTCCTTAACCACTAGGCTACAGGGCTGGCCCTCCATTCTCATGCTGACCTCATGTTCTAGATACTAGCTACTATCCCCACATCCCAGTTCACAGATGAGAGAAAGTGAAGGACTGCTCTTTAAACACACTTCCCAGAAGCTACATACACCATGTCTGCTTAATTCACATTGACCACAGGCCAGTGGCTCTACATTAAAGTATTGGGTAGTCAGAAAAGTCATGATGCATTTTTGCATAGAAAAATACATCATGACTTTTCCTACTACCCAGTATAAAGGCTTGAAAATATAATATTTATTCTGATGATCGATGTGTTCAGCTGAAAGTAAAATGAAGGGATCTTATACCCATAGAAAAAGCATCACTCTAGAGGAAAGTAGAAATGGCATTGATGCCAGTAGAATAAATGAACCAACACTGTATGTGAAAGTTTGGGTATTGGGTTCTCTTTGGGTTATAATCAGCTATGAAACAAGGCACAATGGAGATCCTCAAAGGACTCAAATCAAAGCCGTTCAACCCAAAATATATTTCTATATTTGTCTCTGTGGAAATAGCTTACCTTTTTCTCCATAACTCACTTAGCTCAGACCCTTCTGCCCACTATACTCATCCTCCATCCTTCTACTCAGTTCTCAACTGTTTCTGCCCTCACAGGTGGTACCACCTCTTCTGGCCGCAGACCATGGGGAGAGCCTAGTAGTAAGAAATGGAATAGGAGGCGTAGGAGGTGCGATGACCAAGGAAACCACCATGAGAGGAAGTAGTTCTGCCTCCTTTACCAAAGTGCAGCATGATATGTCTGAGATGGACGGAAGATGGGAGGAACACAGAAGCCTTCTGTCTGGTGGGGCTACCCAGGTGACAGCCACAGCAGGAGCCATCACGGGCACTGAAGCCATTCGGACCACAAAAGCCACAGGGGCTTCCAGGAACATGGCTGGAGCTCAAGTAGCAGGTGTTGCCGTGAATGAAGACTTCTTAAGAAACCACTTAACTGATGTAAGGATTAGATTTTGTGTATGAAAAAATGTATGAGGGGACATCAAAAAGTTTGTGGAAAAAATGAAATTAAAATATGAGTTTACTTTGGGGAACCAGCAAATGGTGTAATGGTTACGTTGCTGGACTCCCACAGAGACGACCGTGGTTGTCCCAGGCTAGGTGACTCAAACTCACACCAGGTGCGTGTGCATGCATCATATGCCCAAGGTCCCAAGAGGAGAATGGAGAAAGGGGTGATTTCTCACTTTCTGTCTCTCTGTCCCTCGTCTGTCTTTCCAGCAAGCACACATACCCTATAGCCAAAAAAAGAAAAGAAACCTCTCTTTAAAAAAAGTGAATGTGTGTGTGTGTGTGTGTGTGTGTGTGTATGAGTTTACTGTGATGTAAAAATTTTTTGAAATATATGCATAGTTTTTTCATAATATACACTTTCTATGAACTTTTTGGAAGACCCTTGTACATACATATGATGTTGTTAGAATAATCATTGCCTTGGGTCTAAATTAGATTTGGGCTGGGGGAGTTGTTTTGTTTTGTTTTGTTTTGTTTTAGAAAATGCTTATAGGTGGGACCAGCAGTTAGCGTAATAGCTAAGTTGCTGAACTCCCATGTAGTCGATTGCGGTTAGAGCCCCAGAGCCAGTGACTTAAATTCACGCCGGGCACGTGTGCATGCATGCCCAAGATCCCTAGAGGAGAATGGAGGAGAAGGAATTGCGGCGTGGCCATCCCCCCTCAGTGGGAGATTTCTCACTTTCTGTATCTCTGTCTCTCTCTTTCTGGCGAGCACACATGCCCTATAGCCAAAAAAAAAAAAAAAGAAAGAAAGAAAAGAAAAGAAAAGAAAATGCTTATAGGTTGGGACCAGTAGATGGCATAATGTTACTCCTCTGGACCCCTACATGGCAGACCATGGTTTGAGTCCCAGACCGGAGGCTTGACACTCATGCCAAGCACGTGTGTGTGTGCATGCCCAAGATCACAGGAAGAGAACAGAGGAGAAGGGATTGTGGTGTGGCCATGCCCCCGGGGAATGATTTTTTGCTTTCTATCTGTCTCTGCAGCAAGTGCATGTTCCCTATAGTAAAAATCTCTAAAAAGAAAATGCTTATAGGCAATAAGGAAAGAAACATGACCCACTGAAGCCATAAGTGCATTATTTAAAGAGATCAATAAAATTGTTATACCTTTTAAATAGATTAACTCGTATATAAAGTTAGTATCAGAAGTGAAATAAAGAACATTACTACAGATCCTATAGACATAGCAAGGATAATTTTTTTTAAGAAAAGTGGGACTGGGTGCTTTTCTTGAGGAAAGAACTTCAGAGACTTCAGTGTCCTTGTGAGAGTGGGCAGAGCTGGAGTGATTGGCATCTTAAGGGCACTTTAGAGGAAGGAGAGGAGGAGCTTCCATTGAGGAAGGCGATTTATTTCTGTCCCCGTCTTCACTGGCAAATGACTGGCTTGTTTTCCCACTTTCTGCTCCTTTCCACCCTCCTTTCTTTCATACCATTCTTCAGCCACCCCTAAGTATTAGTTGGACAGAGATATAGTTAGTGTCAAAGAAAAATCCCTTTTCTGTCTCGCTGCTAAATTCAGTTCTGCCACCCTGTTGATTTTATTTTGGAACATTTCCCTCTGCACTCGAATCCTGCCTGCTGGAATCAATATTGATTGTATGTGTATGTACTAACTTTCGACTTTGAAATAATTTTGAAGTTACCAAGAAATGTTTAAAAATAGTAGAAAATCTGAACTCCTGTATACTGTCTACCCAAATTACCCAATTATTAACTTTTTGTCATATTTGCTATTTGCTTTTCTATTCTGCTCCTCTCCCTCTCTATCTCTCTCTCACACATACACACACATCCACTCACATTCTCTTATATTGTCTTACCACAGTCACTAGATTTAGAAATTTAACATTGATGCAATCCATATTTCAATTTACCCAGTTATCACAATGGCTATAGCAATTAATTGTCTTTCTTGCTCAGGATCCAATTCAAGATCTTGCATTTTATTTAGTTATCATGACACTTTCATCTTCTTTAATCTGAAAGTCTCCTCAGCCTTTCTTAGTTTAAAGATACTATTTAAAGAATATGGGTCAGTCATGCTGTAAGATATATCTCAATTTGTGTTTCTGTGATGTTTCAGTGATTCAGGTTATGCGGTTTAACAGGTATGGAGAGTCTCGTTGTTAAATGAATTTGTGTTGTTAATTAATCATCTCTGTTTTGATTTTTGTTTTAGAAAGTGGCCTCTTACACCGATGCAGATGACATTCACACAGCCAAAGATTGCCTTCTGGTTTATTCTCAGGAAGAAACTGAATCTCTACATGGCTCCATTGGCTGCTGCAGTTTTATTGAAGGAGAGCTAGATGATCGCTTCTTAGATGATTTGGGACTTAAATTCAAGACACTAGCTGAAGTCTGCTTGGGCAGGAAAATAGATATGGATGTGGAAATGGAGCAGAGGCAAAAACCTGTCACAGAAACAAGAATGAACACAGCTTCACGTTCAGCCTATGAACAAACTATGGTTAATTCAGCGAATACCTACTCCTCTGGTGGTAGCTTTCAAGTTTCAAAACCTTTGCATGAAGCAAGTGCAGAGAAAGTAAGTCAGGAAATAGTCACTGAAAGTTCTGTGTCTTCTAGGCAAAAGGCTACACTTGTTCCTGATCCACTGGCTTCCGGTAATATTATTGTGACAGAAACTTCCTATGCTACAGGCTCCACTATGCCCCCATGCACTGTGACGCTGGGTCCTAGACAGCCACAGAGCCTTATTGTAACCGAGAGGGTGTACGCCCCAGCCTCTTCTTTGGCAGATCAGCATTATAGTAATGAAGGCAATGTCGTGGTTACTGAGAGAGTCATACAGCCTAGTGGAGGCACACCTACTCCTCTGGAAACCATGCAGCATTTGCAAGATGCACAGTACGTTATGGTGAGGGAGAGAGAAAGCATCCTCGCCCCCAGCTCAGGTGTGCAGCCTGTGCTGACCGTGCCCAATGTAGCAGTAGGACAGAACGTGACGGTGACAGAAAGAGTGCTAGCACCTGCTGCCACCCTGCAATCCGCTGACACCTCCCTGAAGGCTAGAAACACCAGAGTCCTTGGCCCTCTGACAAATTTTGGTTTAGAGGAATCCAGTCTTGCTAATTCTAGCATAACCACATCTTCCACCAGAGTCACCAAGCATAGCACTATACAGCACTCTTACTCCTAAACAGCAGTGACCGATTTCATGTTTTCTATGTACTTGGCTTTTAAAGAGCCTTACAGACCATGCAGAGACATACTGAACTTAACATTTTTCTCAGTCACTGACATGCAAAGGACCTCACTTTGTCTGCTTCCAGAATCTATTTCCAAATGCTCCAAGACTTACTGAAAACATAGGGATGATACTGTTTCCTGAGTGCCTTGCAGGTGAGTTATCCAAACAGTATTCACAAAATGAGATATTAGGTCATTGGGAAAGTCATGACTATGTTTTTCTATGCAAAAAAATGCATCATGACTTTCCCAACGACCAAGTAAATAGAAAGTAAGCCTGTCTTTTGAGAATTTACCAAATTGATGTAGACTATCCAGTTCATCGATCGTTCATAGAGCACCCAGGGACATTGATTGGGTCTCTTTGCATCCTATAGTAACATTTATGTTCTTATTCTGTACTTTACTGTACCTCGCAGATTATCAACTCATTTATCCAAAGATACACACACAGCGTAAGCAACTAGTTATGCTGTTGGTTTTCTTTAAAACTGGAAGCCTTTTCATCTGTGCTTGATTTATTCCATTTTAAAACACCAACATGGTGGGGGTCAATAGATGGCGTAGTGGTTATATCACTAGACTCCCACATGGCCCAACAGGGTTTGAGTCCTGGACCCAATGGCTTGAACCTCACTTTAGGCACATGTGTGTGTGTGCCCAAGATCCCAAAAGGAAAATGGAGGAGAAGAAATTGTGGCCTGGCCATCCCTGCTGGGGGGTGATTTCTCATTTTCCCTCTCACTATCTCTGTCTATCTGGCAAATGCATATGCCTTAAGGCAAAAACCTCTACAAAAGGAAAAACAAAAGAGGAAGGACCAGCAGATGGCATAATGGTTACATCACTAGACTCCTACAACTTAGTCAATCACATTCACAGACCTAGTGGCTTAAAACTCACATGTGCTCGAGTACCCAAAATCCCAAGAGGAAAATGGAGAAGGGATTTGGTATAGCCATCCCCCTAGGGGGTGACTTCTCACTTTCTGTCTCTCTCTCTGGGGAGCACATGTGCCCTATAGCAAAAATCTCTCTAAAAAGAAAAGAAAATGCTGACATGATAATTGACACATTGAATGTTTCTGAGCATATGACCGTGTATATGTGTGGGTGTGTGTGTGTGAACACGTGCATATGTGAGATGGTCTTAAAAATAGCATTATACCTTCTTACTGCTCACCAGTAACGAAAATTTTGAAAACTTCAAATTCAATTGAATAATCCAGGACAAAATTCATAAATACAAAATAATTTTGCTTTTCTTTTTTTTTTAAAGAATTATTTATTTGATTTGATTTATTATCATCATTTCTTCAATTTGACCAGAGACAGAGAGAGGGAAAGTGAGAAAGCAAGCCACCTGGTTCAGGACTTGAACTGTGGTCAACTATGCGGGAGTCCAGCACCTCAACCTCCACACCAACTGCTTTGCTTTTCATCTTAATAATATGCTGTAGAGAAGAAAAAAAAAAAAAACCTCAGGATACATTCTCTTCTAAGCAGCTAAACTTTAGTGCAGCTAAATTAACCAACTATTCTCAACTGTGATAGAAACCACACCCATTTCATATCTTAAGTGCCTAGCAGGGGTGCCAAATAAATATTTGTGGAACTAACCTGAATTTTACAGACCACTCTCTTATCTACGATTGCCAAAAATACTAAATGACCCAATGTTTTTATAATTATGAGTTTGAAAATAATTTCTTAATTTTATGTCTCAGCTGTTGGTAATAATTAGGTATAGGAGTAAATATTATAATACCTCAAAAAATTGACCTGACTTTGCACAACATCCTTGCCTTTCATTTTTCAAAACTTATTTGGGTTATTTGGCTCCTAAATACATTATATTTCATTGTTCCTAGAAATAATAATGTTTCAAAATACATGTGCATATTGGTAATAATTTTTTAAAAGACTGATTTCTTGACTTTCAAGATATTTTTCTAGAAAAATGAAGTTTTAATTTACTTTTTTAGACATGTTTTAAAATATTATTGACTTGAATTGTGTTATGCAAAAGACATACAATGTATCCCCACTAACTATGTACAGATAAGGGCAAATATTTTTAGAAATGACAAGTCTGTGACTAAGATGGAGTTCCCTTTTCTTTCATAATCTAGAATTTTCACTCTCCATTTAATAGCTGTTGTGTGTTTGTTTGTTTGTTTTTAAATACAGACTGAGTTATATTTTCCCAAACATGCAACAGAAATGTGACTACTATGTGGAATGTAATTCTGACCTATATATTCGGGACAAATGTAGTCTTAAACTTCCTCCTTGGGCAGACTTGAAAACCTGTCTCTTGTATATAACATAATACATTTTCTAAATAGTTCTCTTTGTTCTTGAAGAGGTGATTCACATTAGTTTTTAACATTTATTCCTTGGGAAATTATATTTGTGTGTGTTTCATCATAAAATATTTAAATAAAAAGACTACCTTTAGAATGACCTTTTAGAATGATCTTTTTAATACTCTATCGTATTTACAAGGAATAGAGCTTGGTTAGTAGAAAGAAAGCACACCAAAGGCAGATGTTTCCTGGACTTCGTTAAATATTTTATTAGATCTGCTTAGTAGCAGCTAAGCTTGCCTCTGGGAGAGCATTGTTTCTCTTCCTAACTTGGACTATAAAAGGACTTCAAAAAGTTCATGGAAAAGTGAAGCTAAAGGGTGAGTTTATTTTGACACAAAACATTTTTGAAGGCCATGCATACTGTTTCATAATAAGTATTTTGCATTAATTTTTGTTGGAATCGAAAGAATTCAATTGTCTGAAAATACTGATGTTCTTGAGGATCTTGCAGTATACAGAACTCTTCAACTAAACTCCAGAAGCATGATGCTCTTATCCTTTAGAACTCTTTCTAAGGATTGTTTTTTCTTTTCCTTACTTCTTTTGTGGCTCCTACGTATATAGCACAGTAGCCTTCTCCAGTTTTCTTTCATATATCAAATATGTCAATACAAGTTATTCTTTCTCTCTTCTCTTCCAATTTAAAAACTATAGAATGAAATCAAAGACCTTGAAGTAAAATACTGATATTCTACGTTATAACTTCTGTTATAGTTTTTGTGTGATAGTTCACTTTAAAATTACAATATAAGATGTGTGATGAGAGCCACCTGGTGGTTGAGGTGGCTGAATCCCCCATACCCCACTGCTCAGCGAGTCCTGAACCTGGCAGCTGGAAAGAAATGGTGGACGTGTGTGTGTGTGTGTGTGTGTGTGTGTGTGTGTGTGTGTGCGCGCACCCAAAACCCTACAAGAAAAGGGATTGTAGTGTGGCCATTCTCTCTCTCTCTCTCTCTCTCTCTCTCTCTCTTTCTCTCTCTCTCTCTCTTCCTCGTGCACATGCTCTATAACAATTTTTTTTTAATTTTAAAAATAAGGAAGTGTAACGAACACATATACAAGCTGATTGTAATCTGCCCCCTAGGAGAGATTAGCATTGAAGAATTCTAATCAGAAATCAACACCATATGATTGGTTGCTTAGCCCTTCAAGTATCATTATCAAAATTCACATAAAACATTTGCTAATTAAGGGATCATAGAAATAGTATTGGTCCTTCCAAAAAGTCATGACGTATGTTTCTACGGGTTTTTTTGATGCAAAAATACATCATGACTTTTCCATGACCCACTATTTCCTTGGCAAGATGAGTGTTTTGAGGACTGGGAATTGGTTAGTCCCACTGCACTTCCAAGAGCAAAGCATGAGACTATGAGGCCTGGTAGTCTAATATCCACTGATGCGCTGAGGCAAGTCGCGTGAATCTTCTGTCCCTCCACTTCATGGAGAATCTTGTCATCTTACTACCTGTAATGCTGGGTCATCTTGTCATCTACACATGATTCCATCTCCCTCAGGTTAGACCCTTCCATTGGAGCAGAGAGTGGTAAAGTCCAGGATTACAAAATCAGGTTGTTAATTATTTTTGTATTTATCTACTAATAAACATTTATGCCTTTTGTGGAGTTGGTTTAATGCTTACTTGCTTTGTAATAGAACGTGGTTATAGCCCCATCTCTAATTAGCAGAAAATATTCATATTTTTTAAATAATAAGTTGTCATTTGCTTAAAGATTAAATTGGCTTAGGAAAGTGGGCAACAATATTTTGTTTTTGTTTTTAGGTTTTTGCCACAAGGGACTGTGTGCTTGCCAGGAAGAGAGATAGAGAAAGTGGCAATTCACCCCCCAGGGGGATAGTCACACTGCAATCCAGTTTCCTCAGGATTTTGCAGTTGCACACACACTCCCAGTATGATTTTCAAGCCGCCAGATCCTAGACTCAAACTAGTTGGCCATGTGAGAATTCAGTGCTTTAACTACCATGCCACCTGCTGGGTCCTGACAACAATGTTTATTTTATTAAATTTATTTTCTAAGGAGATATTCTGCTTGGTTTTAATCCTTTCTTTATTTCACTATAATTTCCTCACTTTTAAAATATTTATCAAAATATTTAATTATGTGTACTTTACTGGGAAAAGACAAAATAAAGAAGACAAAGCAAAGTGTATTTTATATGTATTTTCCCATTGCTTCATGTGTATTCTTGCTTCCTGTCCCTATCCTCACTGGGTATTAAGATAGTCAATGGCAAGAATAGGCCATTTTTTATCTTTGTCATCTTATGTCACTCACCAAAAAAAAAAAAAAAAAACCAGCCAATAAATTGAATCATTGGAAGATTAAATAAATGGTCAATCATAGAGGCCCAGCAGATGGTGTGAAGGTAAAGAGGCTGGGTCTCACATAGTCAAGTTCAAGATTCCTGAACATGGCAGCTTGAAAATTACACCAGGCACGTATGCATGGAAGAGAATAGATTTTGGCCTGGCCATCCCCGCTGGGGGTGATTTCTCACTTTCTCTTCTGGTAAGCTATATAGGGAGGGAAAAAAAAGTCATAAGAAGAATGATGAATGGAGTTGGGAGGATTTCACTGGTTTAGAAGAGGAAGATCTTGTGATACCTTTAATATAATGTGAATTTGATACATCCAGGAACCTCCAAAATCCAACAGAATTTTCAGTGGATTTCCTAAACTTGTGCATGATCCATCCCAAATTAGTTGTCCCTAGAAAGTAAGAATTAATAACTCAAGAGTTGAGGGGTTCTGACATAAAGAAAACTAGAGATTTTAGTGCATAATGGGAACTATAAGGGGATCTTTTTGAAGTATATGAAGGAGCCAGCAGGTGGCATAGTGGTTAAGACACTTGACTCACATGACCAACTGCAGTTCAAGTCCTGGACTTGGTGTCTTGAAACACACCAGGCACGTGTGCATGCATGCCCCAAATCCCACAAGAAGAATAGATTTGAAATTGAGGTGGGGTCATACCCTCTGGGGGTTGATTTCTCACTTTCTCTCTGTCTCTCCAGTGAGCACACTCTGTCACTCTGTCTCTGCGGTGAACACACACACCCTATAAAAAGAAAAGAAAAAAAAGTACATGGAGGGACCAGCAGTTGGCATAATGGCTATGTCGCTGGACTCCCATGGAGTCAACTGCAGTTTGAGTCCCAGACCCAGTGGCTTAAACTCACACCAGGCGCATGTACATGCGTGCCCAAGATCCCGAGAGGAGAATGGAGGAGAAGGGATTGTGGTGTGGCCATCCCCCCTGGGCTGATTTCTCGCTTTCTATCTCTCTGTCTCTCTCTGTCTTTCTGGAGAGCGCACGTGCCCTGTAGCAAAAACCTCTCCAAAAAAAAAAAAAGTACATGGAAATATGAAAAACTGATTCATTGATTTTAATTTTTTGTAACAAAATTCACAATTTAATTCCCTTTTCATAAACTTTTTGAAGTCCCCTTATATTCGCAGTAGCTCAAAATCTCATTTCTTTCTGAGAGTCTACGTTTTGGTTATGTGGATTGTCAGAGATTTTACTGACTGTATTAAAGATGTGTTTCATTGTCTCTTTTTACCCAAGCTGTACATTAGGGTATAATTCAGATATGTCAAGCTCCTTATGAACTTCTTTCAGCTTCATCTAGCAGAAGGTTTGGCTTTGCCATGGCTCCTAGCTGGCCCCTTCTGAAGTAATCTTGAGTTTGTCATTACCAGCCCAAGGACTACTTCTACCATTACTCATTGCTCTCGTCTACACAGGGTCTTTCTCAAACAAACAAACAAAAAACCTGGGTTAGAGAAAGAAAAACAGCTCTTGGGGGTATCCCAATGACAGAAATTGTGAAAGGCACAAAATAAAGCAATGTAATGCTCCTAAATTTATCCCTGCTAGAGGAAGTCCGAGTTTACTTGGCTTAGAAATAAAGTGTCAGTAATAATTCACGTTTGTCCATTTGTAGAGTCTCTGGAATATAAAAACAAAATAGAATAATAGAAGACCAATTTTTTAAACCTGTGCCTCCTTAAAAACCCATCACAAGGTCAGCAGGTGGTGTGGTGGTTAAGCACGCTGGACTCCCACTTGGCTGACTGCCCTGGGAGTCCCAGGCCTGGTAGCTTGCTTTCTCACTTTCCCTCTCTCTCTCTTTCTCTCACTATGTCCCTCTCTAGCCAAGTTTAAAAGTAAATGAATAAATGGTTAAATAAAATAATTATTTAAAAAAAAAAAAAATCCTGGACAGCATTAGAAGACATGTGCTGTGCGAACTGCGGCCACACGGTGGCACTGTGCATGCAGAGAAGAGGCAAAGCCTCCCAGATCCAGAAGAAAAGAACTAATTAGTAAGTTCAGGTGCGATGCAAACTCACAAAGGCAGATAACCTTCCTTCATAAACTGTGCCCCTCCCAGGAAAAAAAAAAAAAAAAAAAAAGAAAGAAAGAAAAAAGTGTGATAAGCTCAAGATCGCCTGGGGAACAAGGCCCAAATTGTGGAACTCCAATCAAGCCTGTATCATTCCTCTGATGGTGAAATACAGAATGTCTTTCTAAAGGTCAGTCATGAGCCTTTGGTTCTATGAAAAGTGCTACACTTGGGAGCAAATGACGCTGGCCTATGGACTACAGACAACACACTCAGCTTGGTGAGGGCTAATCGTAAGAATAGATGGTACCGTTTTCTGCAAAGCTAGATGTAATCAAACAAGCATTAGTTGAGTTCCCACTATGTGCAGAGCACTGTTTAGTGGCTTGAAGTTGATGCAGGCCAGCCATGGTGGCACAGTGAGAGCACAACACTCAGCTGCACTGAGGCCAGGTAAGAAGGTTCCGGTTCTTGTCCTAGGGCTCCCTGTGCATGCTTGCATCCATGTGTGTGCCTGTGATCCTCGCTAGGGCGCCTATCTCCCTCTCTCATGGAAGAAAGAAACTTATTTCCCTCTTTTTAAAAAATTTGTCAGAGGGCACTCACAAGAAGCAAGGGGAATGGAGAAGGGGGGGAATAAGAAAGCACTCCCATGGGGATTGGTTATGCCACAATCCCTTCTCCATTTCTTCTGTTGGAATTTTGGGCATGCACACATATGTGCCAGGTGTGTTTTTTCAAGCCATCGGCCCAGGACTCAAACCACGCAATTGGCCATGGTGAATCCAGCTACCTTAACCGCCATACCACTGGCTGACCCTAAATAAACTTTAAAAACAAAATGGGAGGAATCAGGAATCATAATGGTTACATCACTGGATGCCCATGTAGTCAACTGTGGTTCGAGTCCCAGACCTAGTGGCTTAAAACTCTTACCGGGGACATGTGCATGCATGCCCAAGATCCTGAAAGGAGGGATCAGCAGTTAGCATAATGGCTATGTCGCTGGACTCCCATGTAATCGACCACGGTTCGAGTCCTGGACTCGGTGACTTAACCTCACGCCAGACCGTGTGCGTGCATGCCCAAGATCCCAAGAGGAGAATGGAGGAGAAGGGATTGTGGTGTGGCCATACCCCCTGGGGGGTGATTTCTCGCTTTCTGTCTCTCTGTCTCTCTCTGTCTGGCTGGCAAACGTATGTGCCCTATAGAAAAAAAAAAAAAAAAACTCTCCAAAAAAAGAAAACAAAAAACAATCCTGAAAGGAGAAAGAAGAAGGGATTGCAGCCTAACCGCCCTCCCAGGAGGTGATTTCTCACTTTCTGTCTCTGTTTCTCCAGCCAGTACACGCACACAATAGCAAAAAATCTCTCAAAAACAGAAAAAGTTGTATTTGAAGCTGAGTAAGACCTAGCACTTGCCCTCCAGGGGTTCACAATATACTGGTGGAAGTCACAAATAGCTTTTTTTGAAAATCAAACAGCCTGTAATAAATGAATCATCAAAGATAGAAAGTTAATGCCATGGCTGATTGGAGAGATTAGTATCTCTTAATTTGGAAAGATTACTATCTCTCTTAATCCTTCTTTGTCATTCCAAGTTAAAGGAGACAGGGAATATGTAAGAAGTCTTTTTACAGAGGTGACTTTTAATGAAAATTGGAGAGTAGGTAAACAGAGGGATCAGCTTGAACCAACGCTCTCCTCACAAAGGTGAGGGTGGCTAGTGGGTGCAGCAGGAGGGTGGATGAAGAGGAAGGTGTGGACCACCCCGCAGGAGACTTGAACAGCAGGCTGAGGCCACAGGACTAGACTGCAATAGAGAGGAGAAAGTGTTTTTGAACAGGACAATCTCATGATTCGCTTCAGAAAGAAACTTCAGGCTGGAGGTGAGAGACTTTGAAGAAAGAAGGTGGTAAGAAAATTGAAGATAGTGCCAACCAACATGAACATTAAATATAAACCTCTCTTTTCCCTTCCACTTTCATTATTTTCCCATGTATTCTTGGTGACTTTCTCCTTGCCATAATGTAAATTTTAGTTAATATGTTGGCAATGTCCAACAAAGAACCAACAGAGGCAAGATATGGTTATAACAGAAATATTTCCCTAAGGCCAGCCTGTGGTATGGTAGTTAAGGCAGCTGGATCTCACATGGCTGAAGGCATGGTTGAGTCCTGAATTCAGTTATGTGGACCCCATCCTGATCATATTATCACACTCAAAGGCCCCACCCAGGGACACCACAAAGGAAATAAGTTTTCACTTAACATCTTTACAGTATAATTAAGCTCCAATATAATTAAGCTCACATTCTATCTCTGTCTCTCCCTTGGGGGACATCCAGGCATCACCCACTAAGGCCAAACTCTGAAACATGAACCTTTGGGAGAGAAACCATCATCCAACATCCATCAAAAAAAAAGCAGACTCTTGGGGCCAACGGGTGCTGTGGTGGTTAAGGCACTGGACTCCCACATGACTAATGGCTGTTCAAGTCCTGAACCTGGTGACTTGCTTTCTTATTTTTCCTCTCTCTCTTTCTCTGGTCAAATTAAAAATAATAATACTAAATAAAATTAAATAAATAATTCTTTTTTTATATATATAGTGGTTTTTGCTTTAGGGTTTGTCTGCTTGCTGGAGAGAGATAGAGACAGAAAGCGAGAAATCACCCCCCATGGGGGATGGTCATACCACAATTCCTTCTCCTCCATTCTTCTTCTAGGATCTTGGGCATGCATGCTCATATGCCCAGCATGAATTTCAAGCTGCTAGGCCCAAGACTCAAACCATGGTCAGCCATATTGGAGTCCAGCAACATACCACTATGCTATCTGCTGGCCCCTAAATGAATAATTTTAGGAAAAAAAAAAAGAGAGAGAGAGATTATTTAGGCTGGCTTCTAGAGTTTTATCTCAGAAAACAATCTGAAAATTATGAAGAGATGTAAGTATAATTATGTTTATCACAGTATTAGTTATCATGTAAATACTGTAAGCAGCAAGTTACTAATAGAAATCATTCCAAATTAGCTCTGTGCAAAGCTGCATGTGGATTAATGAGGTGCTTTAAAGATACAAAGCTAAAATACTCCCAAATTATTTTTGGTGATTGCAAGGATACGAACGAACATGGATAGATTTATCCACTACACCATCTGATCTTTTTAAATTTGTGTCAGTTACAAGGCTTATTGGCTCGTTGTTCAGACAAACAAACCAAAGATGAGTCTCATAGAACTATGGCATATCTGTTCACAGGTGGAGTTTTCAGAGGCAATGGCCTTTGTTACACTGCGGGTCTCACCTGGTCAACAAGCGTGCTGCAAGGACGCTTTTAGAGGCAAAAAATAAAATAAAATAAAATAAAATAAAATAAAATAATGTGCATTTCCCTTGGGATTAGGAAAAACCTGATGCATGACTGTGGTGGTGGTGATGACACTAATAACAGTACTGAATATTTGCTGGGTACTCTCTCTGTGCCGACGCTATGCTAAGTACTTCTCATACTATTACCTCACAACAATCCTAGTGATAAGTCAATGGTTGGTAACCGAGGGTTACCAACATTTTGCAATTGTAAAACTGATCATTGATTTCATGATTTTTCATCATCAGACACTTAGTCTTTGCTAAAGAAATAGTGACAGGAATAAGAAAAAAGCCAAGAATGAGGACACTTGGAGGACCTCAAAAAATCATTTGTTCATCACCTCTTCCAGTCTTTGGATTTGTTGGATGGAGAAGGACTCCTTTAAACAATTCAAGAACAAAAGACATAGAAGAGGGTGTTTTTCTCAAATACTCCATAAACTGTTTTCCCTCACTACAAACAAAAGCACAGGATAGAAAGTTCTATTCACCTACAATCAGCTAATCTTGAGCTATCACTTAGCAACCAGGTAACAAATGAAGGTCGCAAAGCTGGGCTGATTAGCATTCTTTTTTAGTCAAAAGATCACAGTTATTATAAGGTTCAGCCAACAGATCTGAGACTTACAGAGACTTTCAAGGTCAGGCAAAGTTACTGTTGATTTTGCATTTTCCTACAGAGCAAAACAAGTTTTCTTTGTTTGCTTCATTTACAAAACTCACATGATCTTTGAAAAACATATGCTGTGTGGTGAGGAGGGTCTCCAGCTCACGCAGTCTGAATCGCTGGTTGACCTTGAACCCTTTTCTCAGCTGCTGTAGCTTTCTGCTTTCCACCTACACAGAAATCTGCACCAACCCATGATAATGAAGATCACCTGGGAAACGCTTTGAAGTCTACGAAATATTTGTCATGGATAACTTTTACTGGTTAAGAAAATAACAGCAATGATTTGCGATGAGTGAAGAAAACACTAGTCTCAAAGAGAGATGAAACAAGCTTAGAAAGTCAATTAGCTCCGACCTCCCATTGGGAGGCATGGCTAGACCAAAGAAAGTGGCAGGGGGGCACCCTCAGCCCTGGTCACCTATTTCTAAGAGTCACAGCTTCTCTCAGAAAGTCCTTCCCAAAGCCACACCAAAATCCTTGCTACAACTGCAAGCTAACCTCATACTCTTCATAAAAGAGGCATCCATTTTTCTCAGGATTTTTCTTAGTCTCTTTTGTATTTGCACACATAATGAATTCATGAAGACCTTTCTCTTCTCTGAGTTTAATTTTTAAATCACTTATTAGAAAGACATCTACTGGAGTTGACATCAGCCTAAGTCCAGGACGTAGAAAGATTTACCACACAGTTCTTGCCTACAAGGAGCTTGTGGTCCCTGGGGTGAAATAGGAATTTCAAGAAATAATGCCAGCAGAGTATGTTGAAGTTAAGGCATTCTCTGTTTTCCAAACTTAGCATATGAATGAGTTGTGCATTCCAAATTACCTTATTGCTTTCCATTTCAAAGTTTTATTTCTATTTTTATCAATGAAATTCAATTATTTTTTTGATTGCCACTGATGGGATGAGGCCGATACAACAATAACAGAATGGGCCTACCAGCTAGTGACAAAATGAGATCAAAAGGAACTCCAAATTGTACAATGCACCCTTATACAAGCAAATAATATCTTCCCTAAACTCAAGGTACCATAAATTACAAGATGCACTTTGTTGTAATAAAAAAATGCAAAAGCCCCAAATGAGAATAAGAACAATAGATACATAGATCATCTGGATTTTAGAAATCCAAAGAGAAGTGGGAGTGAGGGGCAGACATCTTAAGGAAATAGGAAATGCATTTTCAATTGCTTTTCTTTCTGTTTGTAGCTAATAATGAGTGATGAGTGTGGGCTTAATGGTGACTACGATCCATGAAGAGCCTGGCATATAGGAAATCGTTCACAATTGTCCTGCAGGAGGAGTATCTTTTTCCCCACTTAACACCTGGGAAAGCAGGGTCCAACAAAGGAGCTACCTTTGACCTTAGACCCAGGCTTTAAAGGCAGATGACATGAAAGGTCACAATTGCTCTACTGTCCTCGGCCTCCCGCTGCTTTTTCCCCAAGCCCTAGGCCTTCCCAGCTGCTCTCCTTGAGCTCCCCAGCAAACACACTGATGAGGTAAGATAACGGCAATCATTAGATTTTCCTGAACACTCCATTTCCGCTCCCAGCTCCTGGTGCAAATACTTCAGTCCATCAGTTCCAGAAACCTCCCTCTCAAGTCTCTGTCCTCCCAGGTATGGCTCCATTCTTACCATTTCTCTTTCTTTCTGTTTTTTTCTTTCGGAGAGATTTTTGCTATAGGGCACATGCACTCGCCAGAGGGACAGAAAGTGAGAAATCACCCCCACCCCAGGGGGAATGACCATGCAACTATTCCTTCTCCTCCATTCTCCTCTTGCAATTTTGGGCACACATGTATGCGCACGCAGTCTGAGTTTCAAGCGACTGAGTCCGGGACTTGAAACACAGTTGGCCATGCGAGAGTCCAGCAACATGACCATTATACCACCTGCTGGTCTCACCATTCCTACCAGTTATGCTCTTCGACCTTCTGGTGACTTCTAGGGGGCACTGAGACCTGCTGGGCCTCACTTAGCACTCAGCTGTTTGCCACCATATCCACCCGCTACCTCTCTTTTGCCTCTCAAATCTCGTGGTCTCTTGGCCAACTCTAGTTAGAGTCCACAGAGGGAAGGGGATTCTGGAAAACAGTTTCTGAAATAGCCAAAGCTGACCATATGAGAGAACTTCTAAAAGTTCATGGAAATATGAAATTAAAGCACAAGTTTGTTTGGAAGCAAAATATTTTAAATTCAGAGAGGCCAGCAGTTGGTATAATGGCTATGTCGCTGGACTCCTATGTAGTTGATGCAGTTTAATTCCCAGACCCGGTGGCTTAAACTCAAACCGGGCACGTGTGCATGCGTGCCCAAGATCCCGAGAGGAGAATGGAGGAGAAGGGATTATGGTGTGGCCATCCCCCCTGGGGGATGATTTCTCACTTCTGTCTCTCTCTCTCTCTCTGTCTGTCTGGCAAGTGCAAGTGCTCTATACCAAAAATCTCTCCCAAAAAAAAAAAAATTATGCAGAGATTTTTTTCATACATGCATCTTCCATGAACTTTTTGAAGACCCCCCTCTTGTAGAATAATCCAGTATTCTTTGTATAAATTTAAATTGTGCCAAAAGATTTATAACTTTAAAGTTGTTAAACATATGCATACATAGCAGTGCCAAATCACACTGGTTGAATTGAGAGAACACCGTGGGAAAAGTTAACTCTGGCCCTAATAGGTTTTTCAATCTGAAATTCATTTCATGAACTGAACATTTGTCACATGCTAGCTGGCATATGACAGAGTTTCTGATGGGTGATATTATCATGACCTACATTACTGATAGAAACGTTTCCCCCAAAACCTTCATCCTTTCTTAGCAGAGTTCTCAGCCAGGTCCTGCCATCTCTAATCACATCACAAATGGCAGCAGGATATCGGAAACAATGGGAAAGGAAATACTAGCCTCCTATTTGTCTCACAGGTAGAGTTTGCAAGAATAGTTTTGGTGAATTAGTAGCTTCTTTCAACCAATACTGAGAGTGATTGGAAAGACTGGCCATGATGAGAAATTGCAGTTTGGTTAACTTTATATTTTATTTTTATTTTTAATTTTTTTCCTCCATGAATGAGAAATAAAGAGACAGAGGGAACCAGCAGTTAGCGTAATGGCTATGTCGCTGGACTCCCACGTAGTCGACCGCGGTTTGCGTCCTGGACCTGGTGGCTTAAAACTCACGCCGGGCGCGTGTGCGTGCGTTCCCAAGATCCCGAGAGGAGAATGGAGGAGAAGGGATTGCGATGTGGCCATCCCCCCTGGGGGGTGATTTCTCGCTTTCTGTCTCTATGTCTCTCTCTGTCTGTCTGGCAAGCGCATGTGCCCTATAGTGAAAATCTCCCCCCCCCCAAAAAAAGAAATAAAGAGACAGAGAGGTAGCACTCACAACTAGGTCCCTATGCCATGATCTACCCCGAGTCTCAGACAGCCCTGATTCATAGGCATATGAGTGCCTGGTGTACCAGGGAGTTCTCCGGACACAAACCTGGAACCCTTTCATGTGGGTCGGCCTTGCAGAACACTGCATTTTACCACTACAAGTCTAGCCTCCTGAACCTTGTATATTCAAAAGAAGACCTTGCGCATTAAAGTGCTATGCTGGCACTATTGCTACACCATTGCCATGCCTCGGACCCTCTTCCTTTCTGATAAAAAAAAAAAATGCTAGGCACTGGCTTTCCCATCCACACTTGTGGCCTGAGGATCAGAGGAAAAGTTGCAAGAAGCTTTTTCTCACTGATAAAAGAACATGTCCATCTTCTGCTTCAGGTTACTGCTGAAGATATAAGAGGGACCTCTGTGGTCACTGTCTTGAGAGCTGTCGTGACTCCAGAGAGAGTTGCAGGAAAAACCAAGAGAATCACAGAGAAGGTGAACCCAGACGTACAACATGGCTGACGATCTGAGACACCCACACCACCAGTCTCTTGGCTCCTCTTACTTAAGCAAATAAACAAGTACCTGTTTAAGCCCCTCTAGGTGAGATGTTCCCTTAGATGCAGGTTCACCCTTAAGCCTGATACAATGGTAAGATTCCTGGTTTCACTGCCCTTTCACAACCCCTTGAACATAACTAGCATATTCACGAAGCCCACTCAGGACCACAGAGATACTCAGATGGTCTGTACTCCCTCTCCACACTTCTTCAGTCCCTTCCCTCATTCTCCTTTCTTTTTTGGAGAGGTTTTTGCTACAGGGTGCATGCGCTCACTAGAAAGACAGACAGAAAGCGAGAAATCACTCCCCAGGGAGGATGGCCATGCCACAATCCCTTCTCCTCCATTCTCCTCTCGGGATCTTGGGCATACACGCACATGCACCCAACGTGAGTTCAAGCCACCAGATCTGGGACACAAACAACGGTTGACTACATGGGAGTCCTGCAACATAACCATTACACCAACTGCTGGTCTCCCTCATTCTCCTTTCTAGATTCTGCCAACTCTTGGCTTTGAGGTTTTCTCATCCAAGAGATTTGGCTCTGAACTTTGAATTCTGCTATTGATCAAAGCCTTTTGGATGTATTAACATAACTTTGACCTTTGCTCTCTTTTAGAATATGAGTTCCATTTCCTGCCTACTGCAATGGAGGAGAAGGGATTGCGATGTGGCCATCCCCCCTGGGGGGTGATTTCTCGCTTTCTGTCTCTATGTCTCTCTCTGTCTGTCTGGCAAGCGCATGTGCCCTATAGTGAAAATCTCCCCCCCCCCAAAAAAAGAAATAAAGAGACAGAGAGGTAGCACTCACAACTAGGTCCCTATGCCATGATCTACCCCGAGTCTCAGACAGCCCTGATTCATAGGCATATGAGTGCCTGGTGTACCAGGGAGTTCTCCGGACACAAACCTGGAACCCTTTCATGTGGGTCGGCCTTGCAGAACACTGCATTTTACCACTACAAGTCTAGCCTCCTGAACCTTGTATATTCAAAAGAAGACCTTGCGCATTAAAGTGCTATGCTGGCACTATTGCTACACCATTGCCATGCCTCGGACCCTCTTCCTTTCTGATAAAAAAAAAAAATGCTAGGCACTGGCTTTCCCATCCACACTTGTGGCCTGAGGATCAGAGGAAAAGTTGCAAGAAGCTTTTTCTCACTGATAAAAGAACATGTCCATCTTCTGCTTCAGGTTACTGCTGAAGATATAAGAGGGACCTCTGTGGTCACTGTCTTGAGAGCTGTCGTGACTCCAGAGAGAGTTGCAGGAAAAACCAAGAGAATCACAGAGAAGGTGAACCCAGACGTACAACATGGCTGACGATCTGAGACACCCACACCACCAGTCTCTTGGCTCCTCTTACTTAAGCAAATAAACAAGTACCTGTTTAAGCCCCTCTAGGTGAGATGTTCCCTTAGATGCAGGTTCACCCTTAAGCCTGATACAATGGTAAGATTCCTGGTTTCACTGCCCTTTCACAACCCCTTGAACATAACTAGCATATTCACGAAGCCCACTCAGGACCACAGAGATACTCAGATGGTCTGTACTCCCTCTCCACACTTCTTCAGTCCCTTCCCTCATTCTCCTTTCTTTTTTGGAGAGGTTTTTGCTACAGGGTGCATGCGCTCACTAGAAAGACAGACAGAAAGCGAGAAATCACTCCCCAGGGAGGATGGCCATGCCACAATCCCTTCTCCTCCATTCTCCTCTCGGGATCTTGGGCATACACGCACATGCACCCAACGTGAGTTCAAGCCACCAGATCTGGGACACAAACAACGGTTGACTACATGGGAGTCCTGCAACATAACCATTACACCAACTGCTGGTCTCCCTCATTCTCCTTTCTAGATTCTGCCAACTCTTGGCTTTGAGGTTTTCTCATCCAAGAGATTTGGCTCTGAACTTTGAATTCTGCTATTGATCAAAGCCTTTTGGATGTATTAACATAACTTTGACCTTTGCTCTCTTTTAGAATATGAGTTCCATTTCCTGCCTACTGCACTCTTGCAACCCAGGTAACCTCATGCTCCAGCCCTGAGACTGCCAGGCTGGCTCTGTCATGTGTCCACCATGCCTGTCCCACCCAACTCCTCCCATGAACACAAAATGATGATGGACCATGAGGTCTGGTCTGTAAGACTGCGTGGAGCAAAATCATGGGACTTTTTCCAAAGTTACAATACCTTTCCCCTTTGTGATTCCTTACAGGTGAGCATACATAACAAGGAGTAGGGAGCTTGAAAATCAGATATAGTACCAAGAAGAAATCAATGCCCAGAGAAGGGGTAATATCCTGGAGTGCTAGATTCTTCCTCTGTGTGGGCTGTCGTCAGGTATTTGGTTATGTAAGGTCTTCTGCAGCAATTATTGTAGTAATACTGATACCTGCTATGCATCTGGTGAACAATTTTTATCCTACTGCATATTAGATACTGTCATTATCCAGATAGAAAATATAATTAGATTTCTACAGTAGGCACAGGTAAGAATTTTACTGCCATCTAATTCTCATTTTTTTAAATATATTTATGAGTTAAAATGAAGCTTTCTAATTGGTTTTGAGTTTGTGCCTAATTAGGTTTCACAACATAAAGTAAGCAGGACCATGGTGCATGAATGGTGTTAGTTGGCCTTCTTGGTTGGGAGCTTCAGTCTCATCTTTAGCTCTGACATTAAATGCACTTGTGTATAAATGATTCTGACAGCCTTGACCAGGCAGAGAAGAACAAGACCTGGCCATCACACATGGCCCCGTCACCGCACCTGACACTGTCTCCAACACAGAGCTGAAGCCTCCGCACGTCTGTCTAGTGAGGCTTACAGATCTGCCCTCCGCTCCAGGCATCAACACCCAGTGCCTCTGGATTCAGGGTGCCCCTTTGCCAGCACCTACCCTCTGCACACCTCCCTCATTCCCCTACACTCCCACCTCTGACTGGGCCCCTGTATGGAGGGGCTTCCAAGTGTTAGGTTATCCCTAGACATCCAAATGTATCTGTGTAGACACAGATAGGAACACATTTTCGCACATAGCTTCATAGAGTGTGTGTGTCACCACGGCTTTTTCATCTATAACACTAGGAAAATACTGTCTGCCTCATTTTATGTTTGCCTCCTTGCACCTCAATTCCTTCCTTCATTTCCAGTATTGAGGAAAGGGGTATTTTGATTCGATCGCCCAAAGAAGTCATTCCCAATGTCCTCAGGACCACATTTTTATTTTCATTTAAAGTTAACTAAGATTATTGAAGAGAATGGAAAATAATAATAAAAAGAAAAACCTAATGGCTTGGAACAAAATGTATTACCATCACTCATACATCTCTCCAGGGGAATTCTTTCTACCAGTGCTTCCTTATTGAGACAAATACAAGTCAAATCCTAGGCAGGAGAAGAAGAAACAGCTATGTATAAATGGTAGCAAATAGAAAATAAGAATCTGGAGAGGGGAAGATTTTTGGAAGGAAATTAGAGAGAAGAATTGAGAGGCAAGACATTTGTGGGAAACAGAAATGGTTTATTATCTGTTGATGTTAACATGTATAGTATCCTCAACTGGACTGTTCTGAAGTGTATTTCATGTTTATAAAATAATTTAAAAAAAAAAAAAGAAAAGAAAAGAAGAATCTTTTCTCATCTTTGAGAGTCTCAGCCCTGAAATATGAGAAAGGGGCAGAGTAGAGTTAACAGAGAGGTTGGGAAATGCTGAGGGACGGATAAATAAGCAGAGCATAGGGGATGTTTAGGGCGACAGAACTATGCTGTAATGGTGGGTACATGCCATTGTACATTTGTCAAAATTCCATACAGGGACCAGCAGTTGGTGTAATGGCTATGTTGCTGGACTCCCATGTAGTCGATCGGGGTTCGAGTCCCAGACCCAGAGCCTTAAACTCATGCCGGATGCGTGTGCATGTGTGCCCAAGATCCCAAGAGGAGAATAGAGGAGAAGGGATTGCAGCGTGGCCATCCCCTCTGAGGGGGGTGATTTCTAGCTTTCTGTCTCTCTGTCTTTCTGGTGAGTGCATGCACCCTATAGCAAAAACCTTTCCAAAAAGAAAAAAACAAATCCATACAACCCAGAGTGAATCCTAGTGCAAACTATGGACTTCTGTTATTAATAATAGATCAATATCACTCATCAATTATGACAAATTTACCACACTAATGCAAGATGCATTGTACACTGTGTAACAATAAGGGGCGCTCGGGGGTGGGGGTTTTATACAGGATAAAGAGGATACGCAGAATATAGAGGATAAAGAACAAGAGGACAGGTTGGATAAAGGGGATAAGAACAAAGCCTCGCTGAAGGAAGGCAATGCATTGAACAGAAGTTTTATGAGAAGGTTTATGAGAAACTGTTCAAGTGAAAAAAAAGAAAAGATAGACAGAGAGTTGGTTCTTTGTCAAGTTAGTGCTTTCCTGACCTTGTTTCCTCCAATCCTTAACAATCTCCACTGATACAGAAGAGAAGTCAGAAACTTTGGACCAATGGAAATGTGTCCACACACCCTGAAAGTGTTAGAAGTAGGATTTGAATGCAGGTCTGTCTGACCCACAGCTCATTTTCTTTTCTCTCTTACTCACTTACGGGAGATCTCAGCTCGTCTTCTACTTGGGACAGGAGGAGGCAGAGAAATACAGGGAACAACTTATGTGATGTGGCTGCCTAGGGAGATTTTCTCTGCAAGAACAGAGCATAATGAAACCTGCTAATGAATGAGAGAAATCCCAGAGGTAAATAAGAATACAAACATTTAAAAGAGTTCACATCCATAGTGACAGCCCAGCAAGATAGCTCTGAATGAAGAACCTATTCTGTCTTTTTTGAGAAGAGGAGTGTTTTCTGAGAGCCTCTCACCCCAGATTCCCTGCTGATCCAACCGCTCCAGCCAGGGCGCTAAGAGGAAGTCATGATGAGAAGACTAATTTTCAGGAGCTTTAATGGTGAGCCATGTCCCCTCCTGTGTGTACCTCATGTCCCCTGTATTTACTGGCTTTCTCTCATCCATTTGACCCCCTGTATCCAACCTAAGACTTGAAATTGCAAACCTTATACATTCAAGTCCAGATTATCCTTCTTAAAGGGAATCAACCATTGTTGAAATCCCCAGATAATCCCTCAACCTTGTTTGCACCATTTTTTTTAATACTGCTTTCCCAGAAAGTCCAAGCTCTATACCAAAAGAACAAGCAAAATAAAATTGATGCTTTGAATGCCAAATTCCAGCCAAGAATCCAATCAAACATGGTGAACTAAGGCCCAGAAAATGCTTCCTGCTCCCCACTAGCTCCAACTCCCAAATGCATTCTTCTTCACACAGCTATGGGCTCGCTCATACAGAGCTCACAAAAGCCAGACCCCCTCTTCCAGGCTAGAGGAGGTCTGGGCAAGGGCAGCAGGCACCAGATAGCCTCTTCTCCTGAGCCCAGCTTGGAGTACAGTCTAGCTGCCATAGAGCCTTTGACTGGCATCTCTGATTCAGCTCTCATAGCTGCTCAGGCAATAACCAATGCAATCACTAAAGGAAAAAAACTAAGTGGTATCTAGAAGGAGGAACCAGAGTGGGTTTCCAGGAC
This sequence comes from Tupaia belangeri chinensis, assembly GCF_000334495.1. Classification (NCBI taxonomy): domain Eukaryota; kingdom Metazoa; phylum Chordata; class Mammalia; order Scandentia; family Tupaiidae; genus Tupaia; species Tupaia belangeri. The sequence continues at coordinate 5,182,245 of NW_006159775.1, read as the reverse complement.
TGTTTCTCCTAGATCTTAAAAGCTGAGCAGCGAGCTGTGGACTTGGGGCCTGGATAGTCCAGAAGGCCAGCATCCGCCCCCCCTTAATCTGTTCTCCCAGAGAACACAGGAGCACATCACGTCTGATTCCATGTACTCTGTGGCAGAGCCACCCACTCTATGCTCCTGTAGGTCCTCTGCTAGAGGAACTAGCAAGCCACGGAAGAGAGACAAGAAGCTGGCAGGATGAACAAGTAGGAGACGGGGAAGAGAAGCAGAAAGGGGAGGAGAGAGAGAAGGACAGAAAATGAGAAAGTAAAAGCAGGCTCTAGGTGAGTATAGAGTTTTTAAAATTTCAGTAACAGACTCCCCTCTTTCTTCCCCTCCTTTGTGTCTGTGTCTTTGAATCTTATTGCTTACTCTAGGTTCCACTAAAACTCCCATCCACAAAGTCTCCTTCGGTGCCTCAACCCAACACTGGCATCTCTCTATTTCCCATGTGTGTTGGTCAATTTCGGTAGGAACCACAAACCAAGCACTTTATTAAATGACTCCAGCTTCAAGCATATAAACCCAGTTCCTAACATATTCTCCCAACAGGATGGTGTGGTTGCTCAAGAACAAGGTTAGGCTAGGAACTCAAAGATGGGCATTGACTCACTGGTGGCACTCCCTCCCTGAGCATGCTCTCATAGAGGTAGGCATTGGCTAGAGAACCCCCAAGAATGTCCCTTCAGGACCATGAGAACATAAAACTCTTGTTGATTATCTCTGGGCTTCCAGGGTCTGAGGTGAACTCACAGTTATGGCAAACAGTCTGCCAATCCTTGGACCTAGCATTTAAGGTTATTTGAAGTTGATATTCATTCAGAAACAGGTTACTGTTTTTTAAACACACACACACACACGATTTATGAAATACAGTCATCTCCAGGCATTATTAACTTTTCATTACATTTTTGTCATAGAATTTTTTCTTTTTTAAGTTTGCTCTAGGGTGCATACACTTGCCAGAAACAGAAAAAGTGAGAAATCAAGTCCCTAGGGATATGGACACATAACAATCCCTTCTCCTCTATTCTCTTCCCAGGATTCATTCGCCTCCCAGATCCGGTGGCTTAGAACTCACGCAGGGCGCGTGTGCGTGCATGCCCAAGATCCCGGGAAGAGAATGGAGGAGAAGGGATTGCGATGTGACCATCCCCCCTGGGGGGTGATTTCTCGTTTTCTGTCTCTATGTCTCTCTCTGTCTGTCTGGTGAATGCACGCGCCCTATAGCGAAAACCTATAAAAAAAAAATGCAGTCAGCCATGTGTGATCCAGCTGCCTTAACCACCATGCCACTGTCTGGCCCTAGTTTTCTTTGCTTTGCTTTGCTTTGCTTTTTTTCAATTTATTTATTTGTTTATTTATTCCCTGAGCAAAAGAAATAGAGAAAGACAGAGCAAGGCCCTCTCAATATGGTCTTGACACTGTGACCCACTCCTAGCCTCAGCCAGCCCCAGATCATGGGCACACTCATGCCTGACAGACTCAGAGAGGTCTCCGGACACAAACTGGGGGGCCTTCCCATTTGGGTCAGACTCACAGAGTGTCATGTTGTGCCATTGCTCCATCGCCCAGTGTGTGGATTTGTTTTTCAGTGAGTAAATACTAGAAGTTCAGGTCCCAGAAACTTTTTGATATTAAAAAAAATTTCTTACTTGGGTGCTTGAGACAGGAAGATCATAACACAGGGAGACTCCATGCTTTGTTTGCTTAAAAAAAGAAGAAAAGAAAAGACCCTCCCTTCCCACATACACACTACCAAAAAAAATAAAAAATCTATGTCATATTGGAAAAAATTGGAACCACTGCTGTGGTGCAATACACCAGTGCTGTCCCCTCCCCACTCACAGTGAGATGGAGGCAGATCCTCAAGGCCGGAAGCCAGGTTCTCCATTAAGAACATGCAGTCACTGAGTTTGTAAAAAGAAAAAGGAGCTTCTGGATTCACAGAAGTTCAAAGCTTAGGGTAAAGTTTAAATGCTCCTGATGTAATTGTCACCCTTGAACAGTTGCCTGAGAGCTGCAATTATACATAATCTAGAAATATGAGATGTCTTCCAAAAAATCTATGCACAGATTTGATTTTTCACACCAAAACAAGCACATACTTTCACGTAATTTCTCCGTGAAGTTATTGAAGTCCCCTTGTATGCTTTAAGCAGTTCTGTTTTAGCTTACAATAAACAAGGCCGAGCTTCAATGATTTGTTCTTGTTGGTCTGGATTATTTGGAGTCCCACCTTCGCATAGCTCAGAAAAAGTGAGCACCATGCTTTATCACGTTTCACAGCAGTAACAAACACAACCAGACCATCTCTCTCCTTGACCTAATCCACCAGCTTGATTTTCACAACTGCCTGGTGTGATAGCCATTCAGCATAGTGAGTCTTGCTGAAATCAATGGAGTATCACTTAATTCTTTCCATTTCTACACGTTTCATAAAACAAGAGGCAACTACCACATTAATTAATAAATATCCAAATTCTGATGGAATGTATTTTATTTGGGTAGTATTTAAACTCTGGGCAAAAATAAGATAGGTCTTAAATTGAGTCATGATAAAATGATTGCTATACAAGAAGTTGGGACTTGGAACCAGACAGTTGAAACACACACAGTCAAAGATTAAATTGCTTAAATAAAAATTAAAGTAGGTCTGCCCACCTTCTCATTTACCTCTATCTGACTGAGCCAACATTTACGAATTACTATGAATTATAAGCTGTGCTATGTTTCTTATCCACTATTTCATTCAATCCTCCCAGACAAACAGATGTTATTTTTGCCAATGCTTAATAGATAAGGACACTAAGCCTCATAGATTGTGTAAGAAAACACAGGTAACGGGCTGGCAGGTGGTGTGGTGGTTAAGGTGGCTGGATCCCATATGGCTGGCTACATGGTTTGAGTCCTGGGACCAGCATCTTGAAAAACATCCCAAGCACATGCATGTGCATGCCCAAAATCCTGAGAGGAAAAGAGGTAAAGGGATAATGGTGTGGCCATCCCCCACAAAGGCAGGGTGTCCTTTCTCACTTTCTCTCTCTGTCTCTGTCTGTCTCCAGTGAGCACATGTACTCTATATCAAAAAACAAAAGCAAAAAACCGAACAAACAAACAAGCAAACCACTAGTACGTGGCAAAGCCAGAATCAAACCAAAGTATCCCGAAAATCCAAAGTCCATGCATTTTCCACCACATTATATTGCCTCTCAGGTGAAATGTTCATTGTTTGACCAGCAGCTCTCTCTTACAGTCTGGGTGATCATGGACAGATTTAGGCATAGACCCAGTATAAGAAAGTGAGAGGATGTCTGGAAGTCTTAAAAAGTGATTATACTAAAAATCTAAACTATTCTCTTCCCACAGGAGTCCCAGCTGAATTTTTAAATCATTATTCCTTCACTGACCCTGGTAGTAGAGAGATTTCAAGAACCAAACATGTACAGACATATTCCACTTACTCACATATGTAACGTTCTTTTAAATGGGCAGTGAGGGGCTAGTAGGTGGCACGGTGACTAAGCCACTGGACTCTCACGTGGCTGATCATTGTTTGAGTCCCAGGCCCAGCAACTTGGTTTCTCACTTTCTCTCTCTCTCTCTCTCTCTCTCTCTCTTTCTTTCTCTTTTTCTCCCTGGTGAGTGCATATGCCCTATAGCAAACTAAATGATAATAATAATAAATTAATTAAATTAAATAAATCATTCTTTTTATTTTTATTTTATTTATTATTATTATTCAATTTGACTGGGGCGGGGCAGGAGGGAGTGTTAGTGAGAAAGCAAGTCATGGGTCCAGGACTCGAACCGTGGTTGACCATGTGGGAGTTCAGCATCTTAACCACCATGCCACCTGCTGGCCCCAAATAAATTATTCTTTAAGAAAAAAAGAAAGAAAGAAAGAAAAATGAGTAACCATATAGAGTTCCATGTACAGAAGCTGTGTCTGTCGCCCTGCAGTCTCCAGATGGAAGCTAAGGAAGTGAAACCCTAAGGAATGGGCACGATGTAAGATACAGCAGCTTACCTGTCTCAGGAGCTGGCTGTAGTTCCCCACTGCCTATAAGCTGGCTGTAGTTCCCCACTGCCTACAAGAAGGATAAGACGTTGCAGATGCTACGGGCCAACTACAACCGTGCTGTTAGAAAATCTGCTAACCCACACCAGCCTACAACAGTGCTACCACTCGTGATGACTTTGGAGCAGTTGTCAGAGCTAAGCAGTGAGGTAAGGCCAAATGGAGCTCTACATGCCTCAACTAAAGCTATGAGCAAATTACTTTTTTAATGTAAACATTGTCCTGATTGAAGAATTATAGTGTTGGCATGAATATACATGAGAAGAATAGAAGCTGAATTGTGTTCCAAGAAAACTGTATTGACTACACAAGCAGCTAATGACATGGTTTATTTCTCTGCAAGAATCAAGACTCATTTTCAGAGTGACCTTGCAGTTTAAACTCTTCAAATTGAGAGCACAATGAACAAGAGCCTCTACTGAATTCACAAGTTACTAAGACGTGGCAGCACTAAGCCACTATCTGGGTAATTCTGTCGAAATCTAGGTTGATCTTCTGCACCAGCCTTTCTAAGCTACTAATATCTGCTAATAGATCTTTCTAAGCAGGTTAAAGAGACTATGATTCAATAGACCCTACACATCATTGATCATTTGCTCTCCCTCACTCAACACAAAACTTTACTGCCTGATGAATGGGGCCCAGGAGGTTCCTATTTGCCTTGAAGACACTTGGCCAAATGAATTTGGTTATAAGCAAGTTTGGAGGGACCAAAGGTAGCCATGCACCTGATCACCAGTCAGCCTAGCCTTTTATCTTTTATTATTATGATTTTAAATGTGCTAGAGGGTGCGTGCACTCACTGAAAAAAGATATATAGAGGAAACATGCAAAATCACCCCTATGAGGGACAACCATGCTGCAGTCCCTTCTCCTCCATTTATCCTTTCAGGATTTGGGGTACACACACACACACACACACACACGTCTGGCTTGGTTTTTCAAGCTGCAGCTGCGCTTGCAGCCAAGTGTGATCTAGCCATCTTAACCACCATGCCCTGTGTTGACCCCAACCTAGCCTTTTTAATGTGCCTAACCTGCCTAGAAGCTCTGCTCTGTTAACTAACACCAGGAAAAGTTACTGTTGTTGTCTTTAGAGGTGTCCACACAACCACAGAATAATATGACTGAATTTGAAATCAAGTAACTCAAAAATTTCATCTTCTAGAGAGAAATTTAAGATCCAGAGAGATGAAGTAGTACCTAGGCAAAAATGACCCAGGTAGGACATAGCAAACACCTAAAGAAACTAGACTCTGGATTCCATAGCCCAACCTCATTCCTAAGAATTAGTTGCATCTAAGACAAAGGTTTCTAAAAGTTAACATCGAAATCACCTGACAGGCTTGTAAAAATACAGATGGCCTGGCTCCATCCCCAGAATTTCAGAGTCGGTGTGTTGGGGTAGAGCCCTACAGTTTATATTTCTAACTAGTTCCCAGTGAAAGCTCATACTCTTGACCTAACCCCACACTTGGACCTGCTGGTGTAGAAAGTGTGGTTAATGAGGGGGAAGGAAGTTGCTTGTCTGATCTGAAAGACAGTGAAGATTTATCCAAAAGCTAGGAATAAGGATTTTTTTCTTTTTAGTTTTACCAGAGGGCACATACACTCCTTGGAGAGACTGAGAGAGAGAGAAAGCAAGAAAGCACCCCCGCCCCCCCATGGGGAATGGTCACACTACAACCTCCTCTCCTCCATCTCTCTCTCCTTTCAGGATTTTGGGCACAGCACGCACATGCACCTAATGTGCTTCTTAAGCCACTGAGTCCAGGACTTGAATAGAGCAGTCCATCACATCATTTCTTCCCTGTTTCCAGATCCGTTGTGGCCTCAATAAGGAGAATTTGTCTTCTAGAATGCTCATTTTATAGGCAAATAAATGTTGGGAGGAAAGACTTCTGTCCATTCTACTGAACCACAATAAAGGAACTTTAAGTTGGAGCCCCGGCTCAAAGAGGAAGAAATGAATCCTGGGGCAAACACAGAAGCCCATGAACGATGACTTGGGTGACAGTGGGAGGTGGGAGCAGGCAAGTGAGCAGGAAAACAAGAGCACTGTCAGGAAATGAAACGGGGACTTGTGCGATTCAGAATCAATCTGGCTAAGTCTGGCACACACAATTAGGAACATAGGAAAATGACAACTTGCTGATCTGTGATCAGAAGGCAGGTGTTAGGGGCAAAACTGAGAGAGAATGCAAAATCTAGCTGCAGTTGGAGGTGACTCCATTCTCTTATTGAATCATCCAGGCAGCATTTATTAGGCATTTCCTGTGTTCCAGGCCTTGCACCGGGGCTGGATGTGAAGAGGAAAAAGCATTGCCTCTACTCATGAGGCACTAGTGCTCCAAGAAAGAGAAATCGTGAACACAAATAACTGATTGAACAGCATAAATGTTGAAGAAAGGTACAAAACACTTCACAGAAAAGATGCCACTTCTGCCTGGGGAAAACTTCTGTTTTAGGCTTCTCTTGTTTGCATTGCTAACTAGGTCAGTTTAACCCTAGAGTTCTGTTCTCAGATTTCCTATTAAAATCTATTGGTGAGTGCCAGCATTGGTGGTTAAAGCAGCTGAATCGCATATGGCCAACTGCACTGTTCAAGTCCCAGACCCAGCAGCTTGAAAAACATGCAGGGTGCATGTGTGTACATGCCCAGACTCCAAGAGGAGAATGGACGGAAAAGGGATTGCAGTGTGGCCACTCCTTTGGGGAGTATTTTATCATTTTTTTCTCTCTCTCTGTCTCCAGTGAGCACATGCACCCTATAGCAAAAATTGAAAAAAAAAAAAAGGATCTATTGGTGGGCCAGCTGCTGTGGCGCAACATTAAAGCAAGTGCCCTTTAAGACTAGAAGCCATGTGGGCACAGATTTGGATCCTCAGTGTTGCTCTAAAAACATGCCTTTGCAGGCGTCCAGGATCCTAAAAAAGCTGGAGGGCTGGAGAAGGGAGACTGTGGCATGATAAGACCCTGTCACAGGCACTTTTCTCTCTCTCTATCCGTCTCGCAAATGTTTATGCACATGCATACACTCTCCTTCATAGTGCGTGTATGTGTGTGTGTGTGTGTATCTGTGTGTGTGTGTGTGTCTGTGTATTTGATTTCCAAATATTGGAATGCAGCTCAAATGTTCATGACTTTGAATCTCCATCTTTAGGCTTGTTTCTTCCAAGTCTCATCTTCCAGCTACCATCTAAACATATAACCCGTCAACTGCAACCTGTCCAAAATCCGATTTGTTTTCTTCCATATTTTCAACTGTATAAGTTAGTGGTTTTAATATCTAAAGGAAATACTTAAATCATCCTTGGCTCTTCTCTCTCACTCATTTTCCAACCCTTATGTCTCCTGAGTCTCTTATCCCTACCTCCATAACCATCTCTTACCTGGCATGTTCTATCTACCACCACTGCCTTTAATACATAGCCAATGTTTGCTCATCAGGCAGTTAGCAGTGTGAGGGGCAAAGAACAAGGAAAGGGTAAGGTCGTCAGGGTGGCCTGTTACAGAATCTGCCCAGAATTAAGCTAGCATTTGAAAGACCTTGGCCATAAACCCAGATGGCATATAACCAAATCATAACCATCTCTGAATGTCAGGTTAAGGACATTAAATTTTATTTGGCTGGACACGGGGAGTGAAAAAAGCTTTTGAAAAGAAATGTGATGTCATCAGAGGTATGCATTAAGAAGATTAATTTGGCAGTAGCTTATAGAGAAGATTACATGTAAATAGATTAGCCATAAGAAGATCAGCTAGGATATAACTACAAAAAGCTATATGATTAGCAATGAAGGTTTCAACTCAGTTGACAGTTGTGGAAACAGAAAGTATAATATGGGAGAAATATTTTGAGAGCGGAATTAATGATACTTTTTAAAGTCCGGTTCTAGAAAGAGGCAGAATTCAACCATAACTCTTGAGGTTCTAGCTCTGACTAACCAGGAGAACCAGAATTCTACTTAGAGAAAGAGTGATTATGACAAAGGGAGAAGTGTTCTGGGATGAGAAAATGCAGAGTTCAGATTTAGATGTGTTGAACTTGAGGCACTATTGGGATATAAAAGGAATCAGAAGATTCAGAGGGAAAGGCAAAACTGAAAGAATAGAGCTGGATGTCCCTAGACATAGATTACAGAGAAGCTTTGGGAATAGATGCTCAAGGTGAAAGACTAACAGAATATATCTGGATGTGGTGATGATAAGAACACCAGCACCCCTAAATTAGAAAGGTTCTGTAAGAGGAAGGGCCAGGGGCAGAAGACTGCATCACTGTTGCACATGATGAGAAAACAGAAGAGGTACAGTCTTTAGCAGTGACAGAAATGAAAGAGGTGGAATCATAGTTAAAGGCTGTAGAAAGACTGGATGATTGGGATGGATATGTCACCTTGGGATGACATCAATTGATTTTCACACACAGAGGAAGGGAAAAGGTAGGAATAAAGAAGGCGAACACACAATAAAGAGTAGGTAACAGACAACCTTAGAAGACAAATAAATTAAGATCAAGGTCAAAGTAGAAATATTGGTCTAGAAGGGTGGAAGATTAGGGGGTAATCCAGAATAATGACCTGTCCTCTAAATGGAAATACTAAAGCAGAAGGTGGGTCAATGAATATGGAAGAGAAGTGGTAGAAGCCATATGGAAGATCAGGATTCATATCCAGGTTGGTCTGTATATACTGAGCATCTGTGTACCCTTGATTCTGGGTAGCTAGGAAGACTGAGGAGAGGATCATGGTATGAGACCCTATTAAGGATACTTCTTTTTCTCTCTCTCTCTCTTTCAGTAAATAAATTTTTTTTAATAACCAAGCTGTAATTAAATGAATTTTTTGAGTTCAGGACTGACATAATTTTGTCACTTTTCTCTTAAGTAAGCTTAGTACATTGCCTCCTTTCATAGATGTTCTCTAGTCACCTGGTGGGGAGACACGCAGGATGGAGAAATAGCAGAAGACTAAGGATAGAAAGAGAAGGGATTGCCACATGACTATCCCCCCTGGGGTGTGATTTCTCATTTTCCATCTCTCTGTCTCTCCATTGAGTGTATACACCCTATAATAAAGATCTCTTAGAAAAAAAAGAGAGAGAGAAGTGCAGTTATTGGGAGAGACCAGATTTCAATTATGATGATTAAGAGTAGAGAATTCTTAGGTCAAGGATACAGGTGAATTAGAACATACTGGGATAAAAGTTTTTTGAGGTCCAGTGGAAGGAATAGGCAGAGGAGTGATCTAAATGGTAGTGAGCATAAATGAACAGAAAGGCTGAAAAACAAAGAAGGGAAGGGTTCGCATCTGTGAGGATAAAGGAGAGTAAGACTGACTTGTAAGTCAACCCATTTGTTCACTTACAGGTCTCATGGTCATATCCAAGAAAAGTCAGTCTTACTTCACCTCTAAGTGATGAAGCAAACCAGCCCAAAAACTCCTCAAAGTTCCATCCTCATGTTCTGTTTGTCCAAGACAGCCTCTTCATGAACATTGAAGACCTGAAAAGCAGATGATTATCTTAAGGACTTCTACCTAAACTTCCACTGCCCCCTTAGTTTCTGCCTTTACGTATTCAATTACTATCTTTTTCATCAATAAAATCTTTAAATTTACTTAGGTGTTATTTTAATTCACTATCTTATGTCTATCAGAGAGACCCTCTCTAACCCTCTAAGGTTTTAATCTGAAGAACGATTTGATTCTTTCATCTTTCTCAACTCCATGACCCTCTGCTGTCACTCTTTGCTTAACACTGTCTGCTGCATCTGCCCCTTCCTTCTATAGCCAGTGACACTACATCAGTCCAAATTGCTATTGTTGACATTGCAGGTGAGGCACTGGCAGAGGTCACAATGTCTACAGGTGGAGCTGAGCTGATCGCCCCCCTAGGGAGTGTTACTTGAATGAATTCAGTTCACTCAGGCTGACCAATGTCCAAAGTCAACTGTGGGAGCTCAGAACCAGTTTCATCAGAAATCTCAGTGATGGACTCTGAAACCAAGCTTACAAATTACTGAGATATAACCAGGAATGTCAATGTAGTAATACCCCTTAAGAAATACAGCAGTTGCACAGGTCAGAATGACTAGTTTATTCTCTTTCTGACATACCTGAAGTGGGAAGTTTTTGCAGTATTCTTTCCTACCCCAAGAAAAGTCGTGCCCATAAGAAAATAAATGTTCAATCTGAACAGTCAACACTGCAACTTCCTTTTTCTTTCCTTCCACTATTATATCCCAGGGATGACTACTCTCTTTGTAAGAGAGATTTTTGCTATAGGGCATATGTGCTTGCCAGAGACAGAGAAAGACAGAGAGATGGAAAGTGAGAAATCAGCCCCCAGGGAAGATGGCCACGCCACAATCCTTTCTCCTCTCTTTCCCATTCTCTTGGGATCTTGGGTACACACATACACACACGCCCAGCATGAATTTTGAGTCACCAGGTCCGGAACTTGAACCACAGTTGACTATGTGAGAGTTCAGCGACTAACCATTATGCCATCTGCTAGTCCCTCTTTCTTACACATGCTATTAGATTCTAATAGATTCCAGCCAAGCCTTGTTGGTTCTAAGGGCCACTCTGCAATTCACTCCCAGTATCAGCCAGCCCAAGTAATAAGTACATATGACATCCAGTGTGCTCAGTGAGGTCCTGGAAACAAACCCATGAGTCCATATCTATTATTGCTACACCACCACCTGGCTCTCCTGATTTTATGGCTTTCTCTCATATCGCAATTTCTAAGTTTTTGAACCACCAGTTCCATTTCTTTGATACAACCCGAAACAAGTCAGAGTCAAAAGGCAATTCACTGTACTAGAGAGCTTCAGAAAGTTTATGGGAAAAAAACTGAATTCATGGGTATAAAATATATATATATATATTTGAGAGGTTTTTGCTATAGGACGCATGCGCTCGCCAGACAGACAGAGAGAGACAGAGAGACAGAAAGCAAGAAATCACCCCCCAGGGGGCGTGGCCCCGCCACAATCCCTTCTCCTCCATTCTCCTCTCGGGATCTTAGGCACACACGCACATGTGCCCGGCGTGAGTTTAAGCCACCGGGTCCAGGACTCGAACTGCAGTCGACTACATGGGAGTCCAGCAACATAGCCATTACACTAACTGCTGGTCCCAGGGTATAAAATATTTTTGAAGTTCATGCATTTTTTTGGTAATATGTATTTCCTATAAGCTTTTCAAAAATTCTGCATATAGAGGCATTATTAGAAGGGACTTCAAAGGTTGTGACTACTCCACTCTCCACTGCAGAGTCCCATCCCAAGTGCTCCCGACTGATGATCAGTGGGCTTGTACACAGGAATCCTAGTGGAAAAATGGATTTCATAAGTGGTAGCTCTAAGTTACCAAAAGATTTATGTCCTTGCTTATAGGAGAAACTCACACTTCTCAGAATAGCTTTAAAGGGCCTCCACAGTCTAACACCAAACTGTTTCTTGTTCACTTCATGAAGTGTTTATAATCCATACAACAGACACTGCTCCCCTCCTTATTCTCAGGTCATGCCTGATACTCCAGCACTTATGCACCTTTTTCTAAAAAATAATTATTTATTTAGTTTTAGTTATTATTATTATTATTATTCATTTTCTTTTTTTTCTCATTAAACTTTGTTTTAATGAATCTCAAAATTCTGTGACAGATTTTTGGTCAAGATTTTTCCATTAAAATGTACTGATTTTAAGAACTTAAGACTGCCACATAGAAAAAAATAATCCACAAAACATTTTCCTTTCCTTTGAAGGTTTTACAATGCATTGTTATCATTAACCAGTCTTTTACTATTAAACTGAAATGGACAATTGAGACAAATAGTTCTGAGACTGTTCTTCCACCACTGCTTAAGACTGGGGTGGTAGGAATTAGGAATATTCATTTAGTCTTCTGAGCTTTCTGGGCAGACATGGTGACCTTACCAGCTCCAGCAGCCTTCCTCTCCATGGCTTTGATGACACCTACAGTAACTGTCTGTCTCATATTACAAACAGCAAAACGACCCAGAGGAGGATAGTCAGAGAAGCTCTCAGCATACATGTGCTTGCCAGGAACCATATCAACAATGGCAACATCACCAGATTTCAAGAATTTAGGGCCTATGGCCAGTAGGTGGAATGGTGGTTAAGGGCACTGGACTTCCACATGGCTGATTACAAATCAAGTCCCAGACCTGGTGGCTTGCTTTCTGACTTTCTCTCTCTCTCTCTCTCTCTCCCTCTCTGGTCAAATTAAAATAAACAAATAAAGTTAAATAAAATAATATATTTTTTAAAAGAATTTAGGGCCATCTTTCAGCTTTTTACCAGAACAGTGATCAGTCTTTTCCTTCAGCTCAGCGAACTGACAGAAAGTGAGAAATCATCCCCCCAGGGAAATGGCCACACTGCAATCCCTTCTCCTCCAGTCTCCTCTTGGGATTTTGGGCACACACACACGCAAGCCCAGCGTGAGTTTCAAGCTACCAGTTCTGGAACTTGAACTGCAGCCATCTGCTGGCTCCAGAAAATACTTTTTTTTTTTTTTTAGAGAGAGAGAGATTTTTGCTATAGAGCATGTGTGCTCACTGGAGAGACAGAGAGACAGAAAGCAAGAATCCAACTCCCTAGAGGGGATGGCCATTCTACAATCCCTTCTCCTCCATTTTCCTCTCCCAATTTTGGGCATGTACACAGATGCACCCGATGTTAGTTTTAAGCTGCCATGTCCAAGAATCAAACCATGGTCTACCGTATGGGAGTCCAGCAACATAACCATTATGCCATCTGCTGGCCCCCAAAATATATTTTCTTAATAATTGAATTATAAACAAAACTTAACGCATATACTTCTTTATACCTCTCATCACTAGCACATTGGCTTACACCCAGATGAGTCTTAATCATTGCTTGATTTTCATTAGTCAATGAACTTAATGTATCTCTTGATTAGCCATATTTCCAAGGTCAAAAGATAATGAAAGTGGACAAAATCCAGGTCCTAAACCAGGCACCCCAGATTATGGCACAATTGATTCTAAGGGAAATGTGAGTGCAGAGATAAGATCAATCAAATACATTCACTTGGATTCTGCTGGCGCTATTGAATAAAACCCTTAAGTGATTAAAGCATCATGTTTGGAAAGAAAAGTAGTCTGTTCCATGCCACCGATCCATCAGGCCATGCCCTGGGTCACGATAATCCTTCACAGATCATGGTCAGGTGGGCCATTCAAGTGGCATGCAGCCTCAGGCCTGTTTGCCATGCTACAATAGCTGCACAAGAGCTCCCACAGGGACATGGTGAGGGAAATCCAAAGAATACCTGTCAACTAGATAAAAGAGCCTTGAGCCTCCTCTTCTGTCTGCATCTCTCCTCATAGAGGGGACAGGTATGTGTTGAGTGACTTTAAAAGCTAAAATTCTAACTTTATCTAATGACTGTTTATAGGTGAAATCATTGACACACATGAATCGCTGAGTCAGACATAAACCTGGGCCAAGGCATGAGTGTCTCAGGCTTTGAAGCATTTGAACCACTGACATAAGACAAATTAAAGTCTCCTTGGTAGAGATGGGGCAAGTTCTCAAGCCAAGACGTTAGGCGGGAGGCCGAGGTTGCTGTTCGTGATTAGATGGTCCCCAAATATGGAGTATGATGGGATATGGCAGCGTGAAGGGTGAGGGTTGTGGAAGATTCTTTCCCTCAGGGAGTTTTTCAGTTGCTTCCATTAGTTTGACTCCTACAATTCATCTACAAAACTAAAACTAGAATCTTAAAACATGAAATGTGATGTAAATAATAATGTTGCCTTTACTAGAATGGTTATCTACATGGACAGGAAAAAAGGGGAGACAAAGAAGGCTTTTCAGTTATTTATTCAACACTCCCTGAAAGAAAAACATGCTAGAGAAGGCAGACACAAGCATTCTGAGCATTAGAAAAGTGTACTCTGTACTGCGCGTTTCCTCCTGTGCGTTTCATTTGACTCCCATAGTCAGATGAAATAGTCTCAAAACATTAGCCAGGTCCCTTTGCTTCAATTTTTTGCTTACCCAGCAACATCTGACTATTAATTAAGTTGGTATTATGGTCTTAAATGAGTCTTTTATTATTTACTTACCATTAATCAAATCCCCAGGACTTATTCACCTCAGGGGGAGCTGACAAAATTGAATTCTTCAACCTGCAAAGACCCAAGGCCCCAAATACTCATTCCCCCCTGCTCCTTTCCATGAGGCCCAGTCTAAGCACTTGCCCAGCCAACTCTCCACTCTGGCTAATCAGCTTACTCACAACTCAAGGGACTTCAAAAAAATTTGTGGGAAAATAGAATTTAATATGAGTTTATTTTGGTGCAAGAAAATTTTGAAATCCATGCATGGTTTTATTTTTTTCATAGTATGTACTTCCCATGAACTTTTTGAAAACCCTCCCCTTGTACTATTAGTGGGCATTTCATTATCAACAGATCACTGACTGCTAGCCACTGACATGAACCCTCAGGAAAAAAATGAAGAAGAAATCACTTATGATATTTTTAAAACTTCAATAGATAAGTCTGTCCTTTGTAAGGGAGAGAGCAGAAGAGCCTTAAACTAAGAGCATGACTGAGGTGTTCATTAACCACCACATATTCCGTAGTAGTAGGGATGTTGTGACCAAATTACTCTTTTTCACCTCAATTAAACATCTAGGTTATAGCCTCTAGAATGTGAGGAAACACAGCACTTGGCTAACAGGGGACATAACCTTGGAACTGAAGTGTTTCACTAATGCTCCTTGGTGTTTTCTGGTATTAAAGCCTCAGTGCTGCTGCTATTTGCCCTGGAGCTCACAACATCCACAGCAACCAGTCAGGTCTACAGGAATGTGGTGACCCTTGACCTTAACTCATCCCTGTGGGTGGAGCCCCTGTAGCCATCCTCGGAAATGAGCTTTCCCAAACTCAAACACAGGAAAGGCAAACCCTCTTATCTGTGAGGGTTTATGTTTAGCTGTATAACCCTCTGTAGTCACCAATTGCCTCTCAGGCAAGAAACACTGGACCACGCTTATCATTGTTGCTTGTTCTGTATGAGCATTTCTTTTACAAAAATGCTTTCCTACTTTCTTCTGCTTTTTTCTTCCTGTTTCAGTCTTGGGCTTCCCTCATCTAAGACGTCTTCTCCCAAAGCTCTTTCGTTTTGACTCCAGATCACCTACATTTGATCTTTAAACCTCTACCACAATGTTCTCTTCTTTAATAACAAAACAAACAAACAAACAAACAAACAAAAAACTCAGGACCAGCAGTTAGCATAATGGCTATGTCATTGAACTCCCACGTAGTCAACCACGGTTCGAATCCCGGACCCAGTGGCTTAAATTCCTGCCAGGCGCGTGTGCATGCGTGCCCAGGAGCCCGAGAGGAAAATAGAGGAGAAGGGATTGCGGCATGGCCATCTCCCCTGAGGGATGATTTCTCACTTTCTGTCTCTCTGTCTCTGTCTGTCTGGTGAGCGCACGCGCCCTAGAGCAAAAAACCTCTCCCCCCAAAAAAAATCTCTGTGGAAACTTTATCAATAATTTCCCAATCATATTCAAAATCTTTCCTCTACACCAAATTCCTTTCTCCTCACTGTCTTGTCTTATTTAATTGCAAATTTACTTAATGGTTTCTAGATTAATGATGGTATAGAAGGCAAAGGAGTTTAAGTGGCCTAGAGCCTAAGTGGTCTAGGGACTGAGGCATATGGAGAGCTCTAATCAGTGCTTTAACAGTATCTATCAGCTGTGAATGATGTCCAGGGCTGGCGTGATAGGTTAGAACTAACAAGGTGGTATGTGTAAGAGGTGGGTCAACTCCATGGCCTGGTGGCTAAAGAAGCAGAAACCCATATAGCTGAACATAATTGAAACCCAGCCTTCCCAGTTTGAAAAATTCAAGGTGTGTATGTGTGTGTGTGTGTGTGTGTGTGTGTGTGTGCACGCACATCCAAAGGGAGTGCTTTATCTCTCTGATGAGTACACATATTCTCTGACCAAAAAAGAAAACAGTGTCAGAAGTACACATAGGTTCCCATATTTAGGTTAAATTCATAAATGGTTGTGCCGAGCAGATGGCATAGCAGTTATATCACTGGACTCCCACATGGCCAACCATAGTTCATGTTCCGGACCCAGAGGCTTGGAACTCACACCAGGCGTTATGAGCATGTGTGCCCAAAATCCCAAGATGAGAATGGACAAGAAGGGACTGTGGCATGGTCATGCCTCTGGGGGAAGATTTCTCTCTTGCTACCTCTCTGTCTCTCCAGCAAGTAAATGTGCCCTATACCAAAGAATCTCCCCCCCCAAAAAAAATAAATAAATGGTCAAAGCACAAAATGATGGACAAAACATGGTGATTTTAGATGACTGAGACCAAAAGGTCATGATGGGCCGTGCTATGGTGAAGGAAGGGTCACAGCTGCTTCAGTTATGAATGCACTCTAGAGACAAAATCTGCAAAAAAAGAAGTCTCAGTATCTTGTCAGCTGACCTGGTAGCCAGAGTGTGTCTAATTTAGATCTGAAGGGAAACAATGACTAATAGGAATATGCCAGGAGAGGAAGTTCTGGGTGGTGAGGATTCTTTTTTTTTTTTTTTTTTTTTTTGGGGGGGGGGGGGGGGTTTTTTTTTTTGGGGTAC
>NW_006159775.1:5156402-5164328 GCF_000334495.1 Tupaia belangeri chinensis | reverse complement strand
ATCCCTTCTCCTCCATTCTCCTCTCGGGATCTTGGGCACGCACGCACACACGCCCGGTGTGAGTTTTAAGCCACCAGGTCCAGGACACGAACCGCAATTGAGTGGTGAGGTTTCTAAGAGTCATGTCTGAAGAGAACACTTCAAAGAGGAGATGTTGGGGCTGGCAGGTAATGTGGTGGTTAGAGGCACTGGATTCCCACATGGCTGGTTGCAGTTTGAGTCCCAGACCTGGCAGCTTACTTTCTGGCTTTCCCTCTCTCTCTTTCTCTCTCTCTCTGTCTCTCTCTCTGTCTGTCTCTGTCTGGTCACATTAAAAAATAATAATAAGGAACCAGCAGTTGGCATAATGGCTATGTCGCTGGACTCTCATGTAGTCAACTGCTGTTCGCGTTCCGGACCCAGCGGCTTAAACTCACGCCGGGCACATGTGCGTGCGTGCCCAAGATCCCAAGAGGAGAATGGAGGAGAAGGGATTGCAGGGTGGCCATTCCCCCCTAGGGGGCGATTTCTTACTTTCTATCTCTCTGTCTCTCTCTGTCTGTCTAGCGAGAGCACGTGCCCTATAGCAAAAAACATCTCCAAAAAATTAATAATAATAATAACAAATGGAAATAAATAATTCTTTAAAAAATGAAGTGGGGATGTCTATTTGGGAAAAAAAGAAAGAAAAGGAAAAGCATACATAGGCTGTTATTCACTATTTAAACAGCTGTCAGAAGACAGGACCACAGAGTTTCAAAAGGATACACAGCAACATGGATTAGAGAAACAAAATATGTGTAAGAAAAACAGAAATCTCAAGCATGATATGCCACTAGAAATGTTACCTGAGCTCAGTGGAGGCCTGGGGGTTGTGATGTCTGAGCCTGAGCACCTGCTGACAGTTGTCACGTGTGAAAGTGGACTTAGTGCTACCATTTTTTCTGATCTTTCAAAAGTTTAGGATTTGGGGAACCAGCAGTTAGCGTAACGGCTATGTCACTGGACTCCCATGTAGTTGACCGCGGTTCACGTCCTGGACCCGGTGGCTTAGAACTCACGTCGGGCGCGTGTGCGTGTGTGCCCAAGATCCCAAGAGGAGAATGGAGGAGAAGGGACTGTGGCGTGACCATCCCCCCAGGGGGTGATTTCTCGCTTTCTGTCTCTATGTCTCTCTCTGTCTGTCTGGCAAGCGCACACAAGCGCACGCGCCCTATAGCGAAAAACCTCTCAAAAAAAAAAAAAAAGTTTAGGATTTGTAGTCAGAGAAGAGACTCTCAGTCCAGGTGCTGAGTAATGGGAAATAATCAAGAGAATACTGAATGACAATATATGAGAGATGTTAGAGAACAGATGTTCTCCTTGAGCGTAGATGTTGAACCAAACTATATTACAATTATACCTTCACATCGGAATAGTAGTTTACAGTTTACACAATGCTTTAGTATCATCTCTTGTTAAAAATGATTAGAACAGTTCTTTGAAGTAGAAAAGTAGGTATTTTTATTTTACAAATGAAAAAGCTGAGTATCTGAGATATTAAATAACTCACACAAGGTCGTCTTGGAAACTGAGCAGAACTAGGAACCGGATGACTCAGGGCGTCTGACTCGGAATTCCAAACTCTTTCCACAGCTACTTCCTTGTCAGGTTGGAGAGCTGCAAGATTCCATTGCTAGTTATACTGGCGACTGGGTCTGCTCATTGCTGTTTCCTGTGGTCAACCTGCTCTCCCTGAGTCCTCTCCTGCACATTTCCATATTCCCGAAATGCCTCCCTATCCCTTCCACTGCCTCTGAAAGCCCTCATCCTTCATGATCCTGGTTGAATTTCTCCCAATCTGACCCTGTTAGCCATGTGGACCAACTCTTAGTGCTCTCCAATTGGACTCACCTTCATTTTTTTTTTTTTTGAAAGAGTTTTTTTTTTTGCTATAGGGCACGTGCACTCACCAGGCAGACAGACAGATAGAAAGCGAAAAATCACCCCCCAGGGGGGATGGCCACGCCGCAATCCCTTCTCCTCCATTCTCCTCTCGGGATCTTGGGCACACACGCACACGTGCCCACATGCCCAGCGTGAATGGAAGCCACTGAGTCCGAGACTCGAACCATAGTCAACTACATGGGAATCCAGCGACATAGCCATTATGCCAACTGCTAGTCCCCTCACCTTTGGCATGTATTTGTGCATTTTTCTGTCTTCTCTATATCTTCTACATATTTGTACAAAAACCTGTGTTAATCCAGGAACAAACCACACACATGCACATGTGTGCACATAGACACACATACAAACAAAGTTAGTACTTGATCAATGAATCACTAAATGATCATAGTTTCTGGACCTTTAAGTTGATGAGGAGCAAAACAATCTGTTCTCAACCATGGTTTCTAGTTCGTAGTCATCTCTGGTTGTTTTTTTTTTTTTGAAATTTTGACTCTGGCAAAAGCCATCCAGGTAGGCTTGTTCCTGCATGTCTAGTACAGGGAAAACAGTAAAGAAGATCTGGTTCGTTGTACTGCAGGCTCATCAAAGTCAGTTTGGAATAGTGCAATTATTTCTGGAGTTGAGAACAACCCTATCTGGGCAGAACACAGACACACACACACACACACACACACACACACACATGCAAAATTTGTGGAGAAATTGCTGACTAAGCAAAGCTTTCAAATGACTGAGTTCAGATAAAACATGGCTTTTTAAAATGTGAGCTCTGCTGACAGTTTTTCCTTGTTGACCAGACAGATATCAAGTACAAGGAGGACATTTTCTCATGCACTCTATTTAAGCCTGGACAGTCAAATATCAGTCAACGTACAATGAATGATTACCACTTGCACCCTATCATCTAAAATGAAAGACGAAAACGTGCAGAAAATGAAAACCATGCACTGCAATAGGTCAGGGAGGAAAAATACCCCAGGATTATTGCCATATCCAGCCAAGCAGAGAGAAAACTATTTCTGTTCTGTTTTGGTGATCTGGCTGATCAAATGACCTGTTAAGAATATTTAGTAGAACTAATGTTCCAATGCTTTAATCTCTCTAGACAAGGTTCATATTTGTGTGGGTTACTTATTCTCCTTTTGTTAACTAAGTCAATAATCAGAATCAGCAGGTTTGGAGTCAGATTGGCAGGGATAAGTAGCCTGGCTCAGGAGACGTGACCATAAAAGCCCCCGGCTGGAAGCAGGCATCACAGAAACCCACTAGCTCTGGCAGCATGGCTTCTCATCGTCTGCTCCTCCTTTGCCTGGCTGGACTGGTATTTGTGTCCGAGGCCAGCCCCGCAGTGAGTATCTGATTCTGCGACATTCCTTTAATACATTTCAGATACACCAGACAAAGTAGCAGGGGCTGACTTTTTCTAGCTTTGCCAAAGCTTTTGTTACTAGGGCAATGGTACTCAGCGTCTATTTTGAACATCATTGACTGAAACCACAAAAAGAATAAAGTTCTGCAGAGTGCACTGAGCTGGGCCTTGACCTTTGGGTGCTCCTTCCTATTGCTTTGGTGCATTGGGTTTGCAGTGCCTGGCACCTTGATGTCCTCAGATAGATGACAGAAATAAAGATATATCGAAAACACTATTAGTACTGAAGAATTAACTAGCACTACACAGTGGGTCAAGAACAGTCTGACGTTAGTTTACAACACCTAGTAAGAGGGAATTATGACAGCAACAACTGAGCAGGATGATCTCAGGAAAAACGGGTTGGTCCTAAAAGATCATTACATCTTTCAGTAATTCCATTCAAATGGAGAGGCTTAACAAAGTAAGTGTTCTCAGCGGGCCCATTTTCTCCCTTAAGGTTCATTATACACATCCCAGTTCAATAGAAGCATGACTGAAGGCAAAAACCATTCTTGCTTCGGAAACAGTAATGTCTGTGGTACACTGAGCAGGGAGGCGCATTAATTGTCAACACTTACGTTACTGGTAATGGGATCAGCGTGTGTTTCCTGCTTCATTTGAGATTTCTAACACAGGAAAGAATAAATCCTTTCACTCTGAACAGTGTTACTGACTTCTCACTTGTCTTCTACAGGCCCATGGCACTGGTGAATCCAAGTGTCCTCTGATGGTCAAAGTCCTAGATGCCGTCCAAGGTGCCCCTGCTGTTGATGTGGCTGTGAGAGTGTTCAAAAAGGCTGCTGATGAAGTCTGGGAGCCGTTCGCCAATGGGTAAGCTGCCAAAGAACCTGCCAGATAGGAGCATTGGTTATATCTTCCCATTCACCCACGCACTTGCTAGACAGAGGCTCCCATCATCCACTAAAAATCTACAAATAACACTACTAATGCTGAATTTTCATAAAAGCATCTCTTTGCAAAATGTATTTGGCGGGCATAGTTCATGATATTATATTCTGGCCCTTTAGCTAATCAAACTGTATTTATTGATTAATCTTTGAAAGGCTTGGTGAACAGCATTCTAATCAGATGTGATTTTTAAATCCTCTAGAAGAATCAACTAATGCTATAAAATAGGTCAGGAAGTAGTTGGACAGCATTAAAAACACGGGCAGTGTATTTCCCTGCAAAAAATGCCCTTGTCTCTTTTTGTTTAGCTGGAAGGTAATCAGGAACCTGGGCATCCTTTAAGGCAGATGATAGAGAAAAGAAGGCATATTTCCTCTACTCTAGAAGGGTTTGCAAGCCTCTGGGTCACAGATTTCTTTAAGAAAGTGATGGAAACTGTAGATTGCATGCTCAGAAAAATGTGTGTGCATATGCACACGCACAACGTATATGTACTCAGGAATTTTTCAGATACCCTGGTACCTCTGGGCATCGCCCAAGCTGAGAGTCCTTGTCCTAGAACTTCAGAAGAAATACATGATGTGCCCTAATTTATTACTGAAAGAGAAGGAATTCGGGGGTATTGCCAAGCACCTGTCGTAGTTTAATTACATTATCCAGAATCCAGGGCTTTTGTCTAATGGGTATTTCACAACACTGGGGAGTCTGAGCCCAGTAAGAAAATGCACAGTAGGGCATGGAAGGCAAGGTACAGCTACAGACTAATCTCATAATCACCCAACAGCAGTTGCAAAAATGACTTCTCACCCTCATTAGCCACTTTACAATTTTCATGGAGTTTTTCTACCTCCATTAACAAGAAGTTTAGAGGGACTACGTATTAGTAACCCAAACAAATGAACTGAAGGAAAAAACAGCCGAGAAAACCTTAGCACTTGCAGAAAAGGAACTGCTAAATATTTATGTCTCCTAGCAGAAAGATTTCTGTTGGGTTTTAATAGAACCTAAAGAACCACGTTGTGATTCTTCACCCGTGGTTGGGAAAAATATTTTCTTTGGTGTGTTTTTTTCCCTTTGATTTTCTTATTTCAATTTCTTTTATACATTCAATCACATGTTACTTAGCTTGCAAGGTACATATTCCAGCATGTGTACATTTCTCACCTGTCCAGGTAACAATACTATAAAGTTATCTTCAACAGATAATAACCCATTTCTTTGTCCCATAAATGACTTGCCTCTCTATTTTTCTCCTTAATGTCCTTCCTCAGACTCTACTCAGTTTTTATTTATTAATTTGTTTATGTTTATATAAAATGTCAAGCATAACGTGAAAAGTGGTTAAGCAAATATTCTAAGCAAAAAGTAGCATGGACACCAAAAATATTCAGATGTCTCTGTGAATTCTTTCTCTCCTGCACTAAGTCCAAAAAGGGCGGGAAAGGAAGTGCAAAGAAGGAATGTAGGGACACGGCGAGTCCCCCAGGGGGATGGCCATGCCACGTTCCCTTTTCCTCCATTCTCCTTTTAGCCTTTTGGGCATATACACGCATGCACCTGGTGTGAGTTTTTTAAGCCTTCGGGTTGGAACTCAGCCTGCAGTTAACTACGTGGGAGTCCAGCAACAGTAACAATTACACCATCTGCTGGTCCTGCAAGACCTCTTTTCTAAGCCCATATTTTACCTTATTTCTTCTCATAGAAATGAAATTGGGGGGAAGTTTCTACATTTTCCTGCCATTTAACTTTAGGCAGTTACCAGAGTTTTCCCCGAGATGTGTACATACATACACATACATGTACGGCACCTATAACACAAACACACACTTTTACACACGTGTGTGTGTGTGTGTGTGTGTGTGTGTGATCATTGGTATCCGTGGTGTGTTACTGCACCATGGAGTCCCTTCGCGCCTAACTTAACCTAGACTTTTGCACCTCCCAGGAAAACCAGTGACTCCGGAGAGCTCCATGGGCTCACAACGGAAGAGAAATTTGTAGAAGGGATATACAAAGTGGAATTAGACACAAAATCCTACTGGAAGAAACTTGGCATCTTCTCATTCCATGAATACGCAGAGGTGAGTGTATAAACCCTTGAGTTATGTTTTGGTCATTGCTTTTAATCCCAGGAAATACATATTCTGCACTTAACATCCCATGGAAATGTTCAAAGAAAGCGAGGAACCACCACAGATTCCCCTTCCCCTCCTACAATCAGTAATCTACCACATTCTGAGAAGCATACTTTCTCTGAGTTCAGTGAAAACTCATTTGATAACATCGCCTGAACTTCCATGACACTATTTATAATCTATCTGTTCTGCTTTATATGAATATTTATTTGTTTACTGAAAAAAATATTAATATGTTTGATTCTGAGGCAGCCCTTTGATCCCAATTAGGGTGTTATGTAACAAGAGCGATGCACCATTTTTCTTCTCTAAAACCCGAGCAATTCTTTATTCCAAAACATATCTGTCTCCCCTGGAGGTTTAGATAAATGATTCTTGGTAAGGCATATAGATGCAATAAATCAAAATAATAATGGAGATACAACAGATAACATTTACCAAGTGTACACTGTGTGCATGTGCCAGACACTACGATAGGTCCTCTGTATGTAGCCCATTTAATCCTCATGAACAATCCATTGAGATCAGTCTTATTATTAACTCCATCTACAGTTGAAAACAGTGAGACACAGGAAAGTTAGATAACTCGTCAAAGGTCGTGTGACCAATAAGCAGAGGAGCAGGAGCGATTCCCAATAGGACCCAGGCTGGGTTTGACTTGAACAGTGGTCTGCCACCCAGTGTGCCTGAGGAAGCTTTTTCCTGAGAGAAGTCAAGGAAGGAAGGAAGAAGGGAAGGAGGAAGGGAATAGTTACACTTGTAACCTTTGGTTTGCACTCTGTTTCTCTGCTGATGAAGTGGTAAGGATCCTCAAACAGTTATACATGGGCCCTATCCCCTGTCTTCTCCCTGTCTAATTCCTTGTCATTTAAAACAGAGCACTACTATTGGGAACCAGCAGTTAGCGTAATGGCTATGTCGCTGGACTCCCACGTAGTCGACCGCGGTTCGTGTCCTGGACCCGGTGGCTTAAAACTCACGCCGGGCGCGTGTGCGTGCGTGCCCAAGATCCCGAGAGGAGAATGGAGGAGAAGGGATTGCGGCGTGACCATCCCCCCTGGGGGGTGATTTCTCGCTTTCTGTCTCTATGTCTCTCTCTGTCTGTCTGGCGAGCGCACGCGCCCTACAGTGAAAATCTCTCCAAAAAAAAAAAATCTATAGTATTTCCATATACAATCAACAAGCAGACAGAGACAGAACTGAAGAAAATAATCCCATTTACCATAGCCACAAGTAATATGAGATACTTAGGAATAAAACTAACCAAGGAAATCAAAGATTTCTATAAGAAAAACTATGATAACCTTATAAAGGAAATCAAAAAGTACACAAAAAAGTGTAAGGACATCTCATGTTCCTGGATTGGAAGAATTAATATAATCAAAATGGCAATCCTACCCAAATTAATCTACATATTTAATGCAATCCATATAAAATTATGATATTCTTCACAGATCTAGAAAAGACAATCATAGAATTTGTCTGGAATTATAAAAGACCACATATTGCCAAAGCCATTCTGTGCAAGAAGAGTGGAATAGG
>NW_006159775.1:5148729-5156061 GCF_000334495.1 Tupaia belangeri chinensis | reverse complement strand
CCCAAAGAAAAAACCCCCCAAAAAAAAAAAAAAAAAAAAAAACAGAGCACTACTATTGAGATAGACTCCAGACATGCTGGTCAGAGTTAAAGATCAACTAAGTCCACCAAAATTAGCTCAGCATGAAAGACACCATTCTTTTTAATATCGTCATGGATGAGACTTTGAATTGACATAAAATGGTTCTTTTAAAAGAAAATGTTACCAGGGAAACTGTAGGGTCTTTTGGCTTCTGGGGCCATGAGTCACCAACGAAGCTCCATCTACTAAGAAGCATGTCTCTGGCTAGTCCTCCACCAGGCAGAAAGACATGGAGTCCAGTCAGTTCCAGTGCAGGGTTTAAATGCTGCCTTCCACAAGACACTTGCCCCTGGGGTCTCAGCTTCTGCCTTTGAGCACAGGATCAGCTTCCTGGGACCCTCATCTGGCCTGGGCCCCAGCCTGATGGGATCATCTGAAGAAATTCACTGCCATCCTGCCCCTGATGTGTTATACCCATTCATTAGTTTTTAGCTTCTTTATCTTCTGCTCAGTCTTCTAGTATTTATTCAACAACAACAAAAAAATTTTAGGGGTTTTAGCTATAGGGTGTGTACACTCACCAGAAAGACAGAAAACAAGAAATCACCTCCAGGGGGGATGGCTATGCCGCAATCCCTTCTCCTCCATTCTCCTCCCGGGATCCTGGGCACGCACACACACACACCTGACATGAGTTTAAACCACTGGGTCTGGGACTCAAACCGTGGTTGACTATATGGGAGTCCAGCAACATAGCCATTAGGCCAACTGCTGGTCCCACAACAGATGTTTTTAAAATAAAAAACCTTCTATGTGTTGAGCACTCTACTAGATGCTGGAGACTCAGAAATAAAAACATTCCTGCCCTTAGAATGGAAAGGCAGGGACTGATCTGAGACGTATTAGGCAGGACTATGAGCCCATCTCAGAGCTGAATGGACAGGGGGAACGAGAGAGGGAGTAGTGGCATGTGAGTCCCAAGGCCCACTTCAATAGTTGGTGTGAGGTAGGCTCAGCCATGATGAGCTCCTTTCCTGTAGCTTCTATGAGGACCCCCCAGAACTTAAATTCTTTCGGAGCTAGTCACCCCCTATCCCAAAGGGTCAATGGGCCATTGACCCTTTGGCTTTACCAAGGACCACTGGGAAATTGTTTTTGAACTATATTACCCTCTTTTCTTCATAGATTTTCAATTACGTTTTATGCCTTTTACAATTTATGGAAAGAATCAAGTGGGGCTGGAGGCCAATGTGACCATAAAAAATAAGAAACTTGCTCTTTCCATGAATTTAACCTTCAGGAGCACCCTTTCTCCTTCAGAGAGATTCTTAGACGAGTCTCACTTCTTCTTGCCCTGGTGTTATTTTTGTTGTTAGTGTGGTTTTGCTCAGATCTTATTTCCTCCTGTCACTAAGTAATCCAAGCTTCCTTTTTTCAAATTGAGACCAAAAATATATTTATCCAGACTGTCTCCAAAATTCAACCCAGAACCTGTATACAAAATAAGTAAAATCAAACACATCCAAACACTGTCCCCCATTTCTCTCCTTGGCCGAATTTATCCCAACTTGCCTTCCTTCAGGGACCTAGGCTGTCCCAGCACTTGAGTCCCACATGCTCTACTAAGTTTAAGAGAAACATGTGACCAAGTGGAGCAACACCTTGACCCCCAATTTACACAATTAGAAAGCTTAAATGATCTCTAATGCATAGGGTGCCTATTTCAGATTTCCAATACTCCGCTTGTATTGTAAACAGAACCCAATAACACTGCCATCTTTTTTTTATCCTAGAGGGCACATGCACTCACCAGAGAGAGTGAGAGAGAAAGTGAGAAAGCACTCACACACACACACACACACCCCCACACACACACAGAGGATAGCCATACTGTAATCCCTTCTCCATTCTCCCTTTGGGTTTCTGAACATGCATGGACATGTGCCTTGCACCTTTTCCAAGTCACTGTGTCCAGGCCTTGACCCATGCAGTTGACCATGTGGGATCCAGCCCCCTTAACCCTACGCCACCAACTGGCCCAATTCATATTATATTTCTTGTCATATGCTACATATATATATACATATATATATATATATGTATATATATATATATGTATATATATATGTGTGTGTGTGTGTGTGTGTGTATACTTGCTCTTCATGTCAGACAATGCAAAGGAACATGGGAGAAGAATCTCAACTTGGAGACAGGAGACTCACCTTCCCACTGTAGCTCTGCCACTTGATAAACTAAAATAAAACACAAATTCAGAAGTCTGGTGTGCTTATCTGCAAAACATTCCCTTCTATCTCTACAATTCTGGCTCCCTAAGCCACCATTCTCAGCAAGTGTTCAGTCATGGGATGCTGATTTTTTTTTCCCTCTCTTTCTTTCTTTTCTTCTTCTTCTGTTCTTCTTCCTCCTCCTCCTCCTCCTCCTCCTCCTCCTCTTTAAACTGTTCTTCTTTCTTCCATAAGAGAGATAAAGGGAAGCACCCCAACAGAGTCGTCACTCCATTACCGTTCCCCAGCCTCAGTCACTCAGTCATCCAGGACCATGGGCATGTGCACACAGCCAGTGTGTCCAGGGAGACCTCAGGGCGTGAGCCAGGGCTCCCCATGTGGCCTCAGCATCATGGAGTATCACAGCATCACCACCCCAAGGCAGTCCTGAAAGGCCAGTTTCTAGGCCCCTCCCCCTTTTGTCTAAATCCAAGATAAGACATGCATCTTCAGGCTCCGTGATTTCTTCAGTGAAGCTAGGGCCACCCTGACTTCTAGTGTGACCGAAACAAGAGACCTAATTACACAGGCAGTCATGAAGAACTTTTCTGAGGACTGTGTGAGACTCCAGGGCTTAGCTGGCTAGCATATCTGGATTTTTGCTTTGGGCTCAAACTGTTCGAAAAAATGAAATAATAAAATAGAAACAATTACTTTGGTGCTAGAATTCCAGTGATCTCTCTGCCTGTGGCTTGCTTGTTCTTTGGGGGGGCTCCATTCAAAATGGATCCTGGGGGCCAGCAGGTGGCATGGTGGTTAAGGCACTGGACTTTCACACAGACGGCTGCAGTTCAAGTCCTGGACACAGCAGCTTGAAAATCACACCAGGTATGTGTGTACGTGTGGCCAAAATCCCAAGAGGAGAATGGAGGAGAAGGGATTGTGGCTTGGCTCTCTCCCTCAGGGATGAATTTTTACTTTCCTTCTCTTCGTCTCCCTCTGTCTCTTGCCAGCAAGTGCACGTGCCCTATGACCATTAAAAAAAAAAAAAAAACCTAAAAAATAGATCTTGCCTGTTTTCTTTCTTAGGTGGCGTTCTCGGCAAATGACTCAGGTCCCCGCCACTACACCATCGCGGCGCTGCTCAGCCCCTACTCTTACTCCACCACAGCCGTCATCACCAACCCCAAGAGCTGAGGGACCTTTCTGTCAGTGGATTTGAAGGAGGAGGGACAGGACTTCACGTAACCAATACAGTGCCATTTTTACTAAAGCAGTGTTCTCACCATATAAGTTATCTTAGAAACAGGAGCAGAGTCAATAAAACATTCCTGTTAAAGCATTTCCCATTTCACTTGACTTACAATTATTATTACTTCATTGTTCCCTCAAAAAAAAAAAAACCTGCAAATTTTTTGGATTTTACACAGAAGCAAAAGAATTCTGGAAAGTCTCTGGCCAGAACTCTGGGAGAAATCCAAATTCCACCTTCTTGCAAGCAAAGTTCCTATTAAACGTAATCTGTAGCCGTTAAACACACACACTCTGAAAATGCGAAAGCCTCACTTTCTTGCAACCTTCAATGAATGGCAAAAGACAAATCCTAAGGGCTCAGTTCTTTAGACATTTCTTTCTTTCTTCTTTCTTTCTTTCTTAACAGATTTTTGCTATAGGGTACATGCACTTGCTGGAGAGATACAGAGACAGAAATTGAACAATCACACCGCCCCCAGGGGAGGGGGGGGGTGGCCATGCTGTAATCCCTTCTTCTCCATTCTCCTCTCAGGATTTTGGGCATGCATGCAAATGTGACCAGCGAGTTTTCAAGCCACCAGGTCCGGAACTCAAACCGCAGTCAGCCATGTGGGAGTTCAGTGATGTAACCATTACACCATTCGCTGGTCCCACCTCCCTGTTAAGTGCTGTGCTGACTTCAAGAGTAGAGCAGCTCCAAAGGGGCCTTCCCGCAGTATCTCAGCTCCTCCACTCTTCTCCATTTCTCCAGTCCCTCATAACCTATATTCTACTTTTTATTTCTATAAAGCCCTACAAATAAGTGGAATCACACGGTATTTGCACTTATCTTTTTATAATGAATATGACTTTATCTTAACGAATGACATCTGTAACAACCCTATATCCAATAACTTGACATGCTGAGATTCTAGGGGTTAGGTCGTAAGCATGTCTGTTTTAGGAGAACACAATTCAGCCCATAATATTCACCTTTCATAACCTTGACACTTCTGAACGACACTGGTCAGTCATTTTGTAGAATCTCTCTCAATATTGATTCACCTGACATTTTCTGGTTATCAGAATGAGGTTATACAGTTTGGTTAAGAATTAGAAACCAGCAGTTAGCGTAATGACTATGTCGCTGGACTCCCACGTAGTCGACCGCGGTTCGTGTCCCGGACCCGGTGGCTTAAAACTCACGCCGGGCGCGTGTGTGTGTGTGCCCAAGATCGCGAGAGGAGAATGGAGGAGAAGGGATTGCGGCGCTTTTTTTTCTCGCTTTCTGTCTCTAGGTCTCTCTCTGTCTGTCTGGCGAGCACCCGCGCCCTACAGTTAAAATCTCTCCAAAAAAAAAAAAATATTCCCCTTGCTCTCTCCCTCCTTTCCCCACCTCCTCTCCTCCTATCTTCCTCACCTCTTCTTCACCTTTCCTTCTTCATCTCCTCTTTCTCTACCCTTCCTCCTCTCCTTCCTCTTCCTCTTCCCCCTCCTTAAAAGAAAAAAAAAAAAAAAAGAATAGCCCAGTGATGGTATTATGCCCTTCACAGTCCATTACATCTTGGAGCTTCTATTGTCAATAGATCCTATTTTGTGTGTCCCTTTTGATCAGCACAAAGTCTCCTGCAATCTGTCAGTAGGGGGTAGGGAGGCAACCTCATGGCAGCATGCGAGAGGAGTGGAGAAGACACTGGAAGCTGAAAACACACACATGACATGGTTGCTGCAACATTCGAGGCTGCCGATAAAGATTAGGATTCATCTAGAAGTGGAGAGGAGAGAATGGTGGTGACATTCAACTCCCCAAATCCACCAGAAACACATCTCTGCATTGAGCCAGTTGTGTTTCTTACTCTTTCCGGCAAGAGAAAACACACACCATGCACCTTACTTAGAAGGTGTTAGAAAGAACCCCTTATACGAGTTGGGTTTTGGGTGGATGATTCTGGGGAGAGGTCAGGAAGTGAGAGCTCACTGTAGATTGGAGAGTTCTGCGATTCGGTGCCTTGATGGCTTTCCTATAAAAAGAGCAGGCCAGAGCAGAGATGAAGGTTTGCTTTGTCAAGCAGCAGCAGAAACATCTTTTTGAGAGGGGATTGTTTGGTATTTTGCAGGCTTCACAGTGGTTTTGTTTTTGTCTTGCTTCGTCACGGTGTCAGAGTAACCTTTTTTGACATTGAGGGTCCCTGAGATTATGCTCAAGGGAACACCAGATTATGTCTAAGGGAACAGCAGAGAGCTCAGCTATGAGAGCCAAGATTATTGGTACTAATATTAAGGCCAGTTCCCAGATGTCAGGAGCTGCTCTTTCATATTTTCTTTTTCCCCTCAATATCTAAAGAGAAATTGAGAAAAGAAAATAGCAGATAATCAGTGACAGCTTTGTGTGCCGGGAGAGAATGAGAGAATTCTATGAAGTCATGACTTGTAGGTTGAACGGATGAGCCCACAACTGAGCTCAGGAATTTGGAAAGGACAGACTGTGGTCAGAGATAAATTCATTTTAGCCACATTGAGCTTGACATAATCAGGTCAGTTTTTAACCTCATAACTTTGAAGTTGGCATTATGTGAACACACGCAGCTAGAAAACAAAAATCACTGACATTAAAATATCTCCTGGGGGCTAGCAAGTAGTGTAGTGGTTATGGCGATAGACTGCCCATGGCCAAGCGTAGATTGAGTCCTGAACCTGGTGGCCTGAAACTCACATTTGGTGTATGTGCGTGCATGTCCTAAATCCTGAGAGGGGAATGGAGAAGAGATTCTGTGCGGCCATTCCCCTTGGGGGGTGATTTCTCACTTTCTCTCTCTCTCTGTCTCCAGTGAGTACACATGCCCCAAAGCAAAAATCTCTCTAAAACAAAAGAAAAAAAAAATTGGGACTAGGGAGGCTAGCAGGTGGCATGGTGGTTAGAGGCATTGGACTTCCACATGGCCGACCACAGTTCGAGTCCCGGACCTTGTGGCTTGCTTTCTCATTTTCCTCTCTCTCATGTGTGCTCTCTCGCTCTCTCATTCTGTCCTTCTCTAGTCAAATAAAATAAATAAATAAATAAATAAATAAATAAAGCTAAATAAAATAATTTTTTAAAAAAATATTTTATTGGGACTAGGAGATGGTGTAATGGTTGCATCATTGGACTCCCATGTAGTTGACCATGGTTCGGGTCCCAGATGCGGCAGCTTAAAACTCACACTAGGCACATGTGTGTGAATGCTCAAGATTCACAGAGGAGAATGAAGAAGGGATACACACACACACACATATATATATATACTGAAAACAAAAACTCATAAATATTAAAATGCCTCCTGGAAAATTTTGATAGCGATTATGAAATAAGAAAATTCAAGGTATGCATGCCTCACATGCTATTTTGTTCACCAAGGTCTCCAGCAGAAGCAGCACTCCCAAAGAATTTTTACTTCTCACCCAAATTCTCAGTTTTACAGCCTTTTACTTCACAGTTCATAGAACACACCCCTCCTTTAGGCCCATTACTTTTTCTTACTGCCTTTCAAAATGGAAATAAGCTTAAAATCAATCCCATTTTCCTAGCTCCCCATTCTCTCTGGCTTAGAACTGCCCCCAGTTAATTTAAAACCACAGCAGATGGTAATTCATCTTTGGCAATCAATGTAAATGCAAAAGATCTGTTCTGGAACCGCTGTTAGCTAGCAAGAGGCAGGTCACGTGCAGGCTTTCTTAAATAAACACTGGAGACATGGAGCTTCCCTCCAGCCTCAGCAGTCACCCACCTGCTGTGCTGCCACTAATGTCACTCTCTAGGAGGCTGAAGGCTGTAAAGCCTGGTATGGGCATGATGTGGAAATGCAATGGTGGGCTT
>NW_006159775.1:5145171-5148698 GCF_000334495.1 Tupaia belangeri chinensis | reverse complement strand
ATAATGCAGAGACTGGTGGGAGAGCATCGGGCGCCTGCCTGGATGAGGACTAGTGCAGAGCTGAGTGGACACTGCTCCGCAGGCTTCACCAGGAAGGCGTATTTGGAAATACACTGGAATATATTTGCAAGTGTGTGGAAAAAGTGCCTAGCACCCAGCTCAGTAAATATTTGAACAGGATGGGGCAGCATTGCTTCTAAACATTTGCAAAGAATTAATGAAAGGCTGGACGTCAGGTAGGCAAACAGTTCTGACCTAAGACCTTACAGATTCCCTGGTCTTTACCTGGTATCGTTTTTCCTCTCATGTAGATATGTGAGAAATGGCACCATGACCCACTGGTATTCAGGAAATGGACTTGTGCGTTGGGAAACACTAGAAAATCACCAGCTCCTGAGAGTAACCTACTTCAAATATCAAGTACTAGTTTCCACATCCCTGGATTGATTTCAAAAACATAGTCACTCAGAATAGTTTTAAAAAGTCACTCAGTCTAGTTAAAATGTCTTTCTGGGGTCAGCTAGGTGGCATAGTGGTTAAGGTGGCTGGATCTTACATCGCCGACTGTGCAGTCCGAGTGCTGGACTCTGCAGCTTGAAAAACAGGCCAGATGTATAAGCATGCTTGACCAAAATCCAGAGAGGAGAAAGGAGGAAAAGGGACTGCAGTGTGGCCAACCCCTGTGGGGTGACTTCTCACTGTCTGTCTCTCGGTGGCAAGCACACACCCCCTATGGCAAAAACCTAACATAATAATAATAATAATAATAAATGTGTGTGTGTGTGTGTGTGTGTGTAAATGTCATTCTGATTAGGACCAGGACCAAAGGAACAAGGGTCACTTCCTTCAAAATGACCCCAAAGGCTATTGAGAGGGCTTTGGTTCTAGGGCTTGAAAGGCCGATGCTCTGCTATCCCAGGCCTCTCCAGGCAGAAGCAGCTGAGATGGGAGCACTGCTAGGTCCAGGCTCTGTGGAGTGTGGGGGGTCCTACATGGGCATTTGGGTCCTGATGGGGAGGTGAGGTCCTGCTTAGGGAGTTAAGTCCTGGCTGGGAGTGGGGGCCTCTTCCTGAGGTTCCTTGTAAAGAGGCAAATATGGAGGAAAATTCGCAAATGTGCCATAATAATTATTATAGCCATCATCTATTTCCATTGTTCTCCCATTGAAAACCAATGAAAATGATCTCACCCTTAGCTCCAAAAGGAGGGAAGTGGGAGGGAGGAGCTCTCTGCCCTAAATCAATCAGTGAAATCACATCTTCCTCACTGTGGTGTGCAGGTTAGGGATGTGCAGATGATCTAAATCGGTCTACTCAGAGGGAAACCCAGGGCTCCACTTGTATGGCTAGTTCAGAACGTGGTGCTTCTGGGGCCAGCAGGTGGCATAATGGTTAAGGTGCTGGAGTCCCACATGGCCAATAGCAGTGTGAGTACCGGATCTGGTGGCTTGAAACTCACACCAGGTGCATGTGCATGCCTGCCCGAAATCCTGAGAGGAGAATGGAGGAAAGGGGATTGTGGTGTGGCCACAGCCCTTGGGGAATGATTTTCACTTTCTATCTCTCTGTCTCTCTATCTCTCTAGGGAATCACATGCCCTATGGCAAAAATCTCTCAGAAAAAAACAAACAAACAAACACGGTGCTTCCTGATAGAATACAATGCTGGCTGCAGGTACTAGCAGCCATTCTAGGACAGTGAGATGGGGGATTCAGGAGGGAACTAGTTCCTGGAAGGTAAAACGTGAGTCTTGGTGACACTGCTGAGCAGCTGAAGTACTTCATATTTCTGGAATCTCACTGGCATTAACCAATAATTTCCTTTATTTTTAAAGTAAATTTATTCAGTTATTTTTTTACTTATGACCAAGAATATTTTAATTGATACCGTTGTAAAAATATTCATTTTCTCTTGTTAAGATAAAAGAGTATGAAAAAAATCAGTAATGCATTTAAAATAGGCTATCTCTTCACACATAGTATTAATTGGAAGACTCAATCTTATGACTTGTTGAAAACAGAATTGATGGGGATTTGTTTGTTGTTCTTATTGTTATTATTACAGGATACGTGTACTCACCAGAGAGACAAGGAAAGTGAGAAAGCACTCTCCCAGAGGGATGGAGACATTGCAATCCCTTCTCCATTCTTTCTGGGCATGCACACACATGCCCTCAATATGTTTTCTTTTTCTTTTTTATTTTAAGAATAACTTTATTCATTTATTTATTTTAATTTGATCAGAGAGGGACAGAGTGAGAGAGTGAAACAGAGAGAGAGAAAGTGAGAAAGCAAGCTGCAAGGTCCAGGCCTTGAACCGCGGTTGGCCATGTGAGAGAGCCCAGCATCCTTAACCACCATGCCACCTGCCAACCCCTACCTCAATGTGTTTTCTAAGCCACTGGATCCAGGACTTGAAATGAGCAGTCAGCCATGTGAAATCCAGCTGCCTTAACCACTAAAATATTGGCTGGCCCCCAAATTTTTTTTCAGAGATAATTATTTTATTATTCTTTATTGAAAAGAATCTAGTAGTGTTAAAGACATTAAAATTATTGGGACCAGCAGTTAGAAGAGTGGCTATGTCGCTGAGCTCCCATGTAGTCTACCACGGTTCGAGTCCTGGACCTGGTGGCTTAAACTCACACCAGGTGCGTGTGCATGCATGCCCAAGATCCCGAGAGGCGAATGGAGGAGAAGGGATTGCAGCATGACCATCCCCCCAGGGGGTGATTTCTCATTTTCTGTCTCTCTGTCTCTTTCTGTCTTTCTGGCGAGTGCACGCTCCCTATAGCGAAAACCTCTTAAAGAAAAAAAGAAAAAAAGAAAAAAAGAAAAAAAATTTAAATTATGTTGATCGATAGTTGTGCCAGAATAGAATATAACAGAATTGTGTTTATTTATTTATTTGTGTAAATTTGACCAGAGAGAGATCAGGAGAAAGACAGAAGGTAAAAAAGCAAGCCGCCATATCTGGGACTCAAACTGTGGTCAGCCATGTGGGAGTCCAGTGCTTTAACCACTACACCAACTGCTGGCCCCTATAACAGAATAGTATAAAATATGTTTAAAATTGTAATTATAAAGTGAACTACGTTTATGCTTCAATGATTTTATAATAATTGTTTTTATTTTTTGAAAACAATTAGTATCTTATTTACATACCACAATTTCACTACACCACCTCCATAATGTGAGTTTCCACTTAGTGTTTTGTACTTGTAGCTCTGCTCTGTTTAACATATTTATGAAGCATACAGTTTGTTGTTTCTGTTGAATTTGAAGTAAGTGACTGACCTAACATTTCTAGGAGTATGTAACTCTTAGACTAAGGCATCAAATTTCCTAGAAAGTAGTTCTGGCTCTATCATTACAAAATGTCTGATCTTAGATTATATACACTTTCCTTACTTTGTTTTTGGGGTTGTTTTCTTTCCATTGTAAAATGAGACTACTCATGCTAAGGGTCTTCAGAAAGTTTATGGGGCGGCGACTGCCAAGGCTGGGGGGGGGTGTGTCCTGCGCGGGG
>NW_006159775.1:5123150-5144213 GCF_000334495.1 Tupaia belangeri chinensis | reverse complement strand
TTTTTTTTGGAGAGATTTTCACTGTAGGGCGCGTGCGCTCGCCAGACAGACAGAGAGAGACATAGAGACAGAAAGCGAGAAATCACCCCCCAGGGGGGATGGTCACGCCGCAATCCCTTCTCCTCCATTCTCCTCTCGGGATCTTGGGCACGCACGCACACGCGCCCGGCGTGAGTTTTAAGCCACCGGGTCCGGGACACGAACCGCGGTTACTACGTGGGAGTCCAGCGACATAGCCATTACGCTAACTGCTGGTTCCCAGAACATGTATGTTGATGTGCTTGATTGAACCAATGCACAGTGTATTTTGGATGGAAAATTCATTGGTGTGTTGTGATGGTGTATAGTGAATTAATGTAGAAAATAAAAATTTTAAAAAAATTTTTAAAAAAAGAAAGTTTATGGGGACTACACATTAAAAATAAAAACTATGTGTGCATTTCAAAATTACTTTGCACCAAAATAAACTCATACTTTAGTTCTATTTTTCCATGAACTTTTGGATGTACTCTTTGAATGTACACTTTTTTTTTTTTAAAGAGAGATGTCTGCTATAGGGAACATGCACTCACTGGAGAGAAAGAGAGATAAAGAGACAGAAAGCAAGAAATCACCCCCCGGGGGAGTGGCCACGTCGCAATCCCTTCTCCTCCATTCTCCTCTAGGGAGTTTGGGCATGCATGCACACACACTTGGTGTGAGTCTAAACCACCACATTTGGGACTTGAACTGTGGTCGACTATGTGGAAGCCCAGTGACCTAACCATTACTCCATCTGCTGGTCCCAGGATATACTCTTGTAGCACCTACTCCAAAGGTTATTTTATAAACCAATTATCATAATATGAAAGACCTTAAAACAATGCACGGTACATAATAACCTCTCAAAAACTATTACTACTATAGCTATTATTATATCAAATATTATTAGTATATGAATACATTAATGTAATAAGTTTTATGACACTGCAGCCTTATATTTTCTTTCATTAAAAAAAGAAGTATCTACTTTCTTTATATCATTATTATTATTCAATTTGACCAGAGAGAGAGAGACCGAGAGAGAGGGAGAAAGTGAGAAAGCAAGGCACAGAACTGGGTCTCGAACAGTGGTTAGCAATGCAAGAGTATAGTACCCAAACCACCACACCACCACCTGCTGGCCCCCATGTTTTCTTATTAACAATGTTTTACCACCTTAATAGATATACCATTGTATCTTGTGCTTGCCTTAATTTTTAGTTCTTTATTTTACTGAGGAGAACACTTTTCCATGCATTTATTTTATTTGTATGTCTGTTGTCTATGTCCTTTAATGGACAGTTTTAAAATGTCTAACAGTCTAAAGCATCAGTCACCTGTTTTTGGCACTAGAAATAGGTTTTGCAGAAGACAATTTTTTCTATGGACTGTGGGAGGGAAAGGTTTATGAGAGCATACAACCTAGATCCCTACATGCACAGTTCACAATGCTATCACTGATCTGACAGGAGGCGGGATGTAGGCTGTAATGTAAGTAATGGGGAGTGGCTATAAATAGAGGAGGCAGAACGCAGGCAGTAACACAAGCAATGGGGAATGGGGGAGTGGCTGTAAATACAGATGAAGCTTCAATTGTTTGCCTACTATGTGGCTTGGTTCCTGGTTGCTTTGTGGCCTGGGGTTTGAGGACCACTGTCTAAAGGTCTGTGACATTAATTCCACATAGTCATGTGTGTTCATTTCCTATTGTTGCTGTAAGGAATTATCATAGATTCAGTGGCTTAAAACAACACAAAATTATTCTCTTATTCTTTTGGAGGTAAAAAGTCTAAGAGCATGCTTAAGGAAGAATCATATCCTTGCCTTCATCAGCTCCTAAAGATCTTGGCTCATGGCCTCTTATATGGATTCTGGTGATTACACTGGGTCATCCAAACAATCCAGGATAAATTCCTCTTCTCAAGATCCCTAATTCAATCACATTTGCAATGTTCCTTTCACCATGTATGGTAGCATATTCACAGGTTCTGAGAATTAGCATGTGGATCTTTGGAGCACATGATTCAGTCAACAATATCATACATTTATCAGTTCATTCAACATACATCTATTAAACACCTGCTCTATACCAGGTGCTGGAGCTCTAAAGACAAATGAAGGCACAGGGTTTGTTTGCCATGAACATTCTCAACAGCAGAAAACAAGGAAGGGAGGCAGAGAGGGAAGAAGAGAAGGAAGGAGGAAAAAGGGAAGGAGCCAGGGAGGAAATACAGTCAGTATTTCCATATAAATATTTAAAATGCAATGGTAGTATAATTGTTAAAAGTGTTCTGATTCCCGGGGACCTGGAGGTTTCACAGAGAAGAGGACAACTTTGTTAGACCTTGGAAGCTAAATAGGAGGCACCAAACAAATAAGTATGAAAAAGCCATTTCTAGATGTAAGAATAAATTGCAGAGGGACTAAGAGCTGAGACAGAATAACAACATTTAGACAAAGGTAAGCAATTTGTATTTACAGGCTAGGATATTTCCTGAGTGACACAAGATTGAAGAGCTATATTAAGAGACTAAAGAGCCTCTCGGTAACGGGGAAGTTAGCAAGATAGAAAGGTGACAATTTGACCAGAGTGATGTTTTCTGAAGCCCAGTCTGTGGCTGGGAGAAACTGAATGAAAAAAGTTGAGTCTCACAACTGCCAATGAAAGGAGTGGTACATTCTGTCTGTCCCTGCCTCATGCCTTTGGGTGACCCTTGGATGCTCTTCAATAAGTGTCTTATGGAGGCTCAAAGTAGTTACTTTGAAAAAAAATAATTTATACTTATTTTGTATTGCATTTTGACTGAAACCTGTCATATGAGGTCAAGTATGGAATTTTCAACTGTAGTATCATGTCAGAACTCCAAATTTTTCAAATTTTGGAGCATTTCAGACTTCAGATTTTTGGATTGTAGATGCTCAAAATGTATTACATGAAGTTTAGAAAAAGCCGGGTCCATGGTAGGCATGTAAAATGTGAAATATGAGTTACATATGAAACATTTTATGAACTGACCATATTATCCTACAAAATATTCAGAAGGGTAACTCATCTTTCATGGGTCTCCAGCCCCTTTTCCTATGCAATAATAACAATATGACTCAGCCTGTGAAGGGAGGGCACAGATCCTGGCAAACCCAACAGGTTCCACTTGAGTCAGTTTTGGCCTCAAGTCCTGGTTCTCAAAATTTCGTGCACATCAGTCTCTTGAAGGGCCAGTTGAACCTGATCTCTGGCTGCTCCCCAAGTGTCTGATACAGCTAGATTAATGGGGGCCTGAGAACTGGCATTTTTAACAAGTTCCTCAGAGACGACTGCTACCACTCGCCCCAGGACCACACTTCAAGAACCACAGGTCTCAAATAATCAGACCTGGATCAAGGTTTATGACTGTTCCAGAAGCCCTATGCGTTTGCATTAGCTGCAAGGCCACATTCATGATTTAGATGGTGTCTACTGCCATGGTTTTCGGTCTTAGCTACATTTTTAAGACACTTGGGAACATTTTGAACAATCAACACAGGCCAATGACAGCAGATCCCTTGGAGAAAGTACCCACATCTGGTTACAGCTTTCAAAGTTCCTCAAGTGATTTTAGTGTCAGTCAACGTCAGGACCCACTAGCCTAGACTATTATCCACGTAAACAGTTCCCAAAGCCTGGAGAGCCTTCAAATCAGCTTTTCAAGACTTCCTAGATGAACAATGATAGGGGCCAGCTCTCTGGAGAATTGTTCCAGAATATCCATACCTCCTCGAATCCAACTCAAACTTAAGCTGTTCCCTTGAGATCCTATATTCTGTGGTCTTAAAGAAATCAATTCTAAAAAGTTAAATTCATACACTAAGGACTACAACTGGAAGAAAATATTTACTACTACTTATTGAACTCCTTTTAGGAGTACCAGGTAAAGATAAAAACGAAATGGTTCTTTGTTCTTTTTTCCACCTTTTGCTAGGGGGTGGTGCATGTGCTCACTGGAGAGAAACAGAGAGAGAGAGAGAGAGGAAGGGAAAGTGAGAAAACACCCCCGGGGGGGTGGCCATGCACAATCCTTTCTCATCCATTCTCGGGATTTTCAGCACACAAGCACACATGCCTGGCATGATTTTCAAGCTGCTGGGTCTGGAACTCAAACCCTTTAGTCAGCCATGTGGGATCTAGCCACATTAACCTTCGTACCCCCTGCTTGCCCAAGAAATGGTTTTGATCCTCAAAGACATTTCACTGTAGTAGGGCATTTTTCTGAAGCTTTGAACACACTTGATTATAAACAGCTTGTAGGTATGATTGACATGAACAAAACTGATTTTAATAAGTCCAAAATGCTTTCAAAAAAGAAATGAAGAAAGTCAATCGGTTAAAGGAATACAAACAACTCTATTAACTTGAATGACAAAGGATTTATTTAAGGATTCACACAAGTGGTCTTCAAAAAGTTCATAGAAAATGTGGGGACCAGCAGTTAGCATAATGGCTATGTCGCTGGACTCCCGCAGAGTCAACCGTGGTTCGCATCCCGGACCCGGTGGTTTAAACTCACGCCGGGCGCATGTGCGTGCGTGCCCAAGATCCTGAGAGGAGAATGGAGGAGAAGGGATTGTGGCGTGACCATCCCCCCTCGGGGGTGATTTCTCGCTTTCTGTCTCTATGTCTCTCTCTGTCTGGCGAGCGCACGTGCCCTATAGCGAAAATCTCTCAAAAAAATAAATAAATAAAAGGGACTTCTCTCTCTCCGGGGTTGCACAATTCCCAAAAGGAGTCCCCTTTCATTCTCTCTCTGCACTCCACCTTCTCTGCTCATTTAATCACATGGAAGGAAATTGGGGATCAGCCTCAACTAACGTTTTCACCTCCTTAGATGCCCCTCCTCCCCAACAATTAACTCAGTCTCTGACTCCCTTCAAATTCCTGAAAATTTGCTTGGTTTTGCCACATATTGTGGTGTTTTCTCTGGGCTAGGGTCTGTCCCTATTCAGTAAGCAGTGGAGCAGAGTTACAGGGTGTGTGGATCTCCGCCCTTGAAGAGGGGTGTGTGTGTAGATCCTCTAGAAAAGGACCATGGGCCCTGGGAGAGACTGCCAACTCCAAGGATATGGCCAGGAAAGGGTAGCTATTACCTTCCCCACCTTAACAATAGAAGGTAAACTGTGTACAACAAAGGCAAAATTAAAATAGGAAGAAAAGAATAAAGACCCTATACAATATGAAAACACAGCATTAGTGACATTTATATAATGCAGCAAGAACAATTACTAAATAGGAATAGTTTTCTTAATACTGGCTAAGGTTAATCATTAGTTAAGAGCAAACTTATTAACAACTCTTTCACTTTGCCCAAATAATTTTTTAAATTTCTTTGTTTTTTAAAGTATATGTCTTTGTTCCATGAGCAAGAGAGATGCACAGAGAGAGAAAAAGACAAGCACTCCTAACAGGGTCTTCATGCCACTAACCACCCCCAGTTTCAGCCAGTCTTGGATCATGGCTATGAACACCTCAGGGAGGTCTCCAGACATAAGTCCAGAATTTTCCATGTGGATCAGCCTCCCTGAGTATTGCATTACTGCCATGCTGTTTTCTGGCCCCTTTCTTTGTTTCTATTTAAAATCACTTTTAAGAGGGCTGTCACTGGACTCCCCCATGGCCCACTATGGTTTGAGTCCCAGACTCAGTGACTAGAAACTCAGGCTGGCATGTGTGCATACATGCCTAAGATCGTGGAAGGAGAAGGGAAGAGAAAGGATTGCAGGATGGCCATCCCCCAGGGGTGATTCCTCACTTTCCCTCTCACCATGTCTATTCTTCTCCCTCTCCAGAAA
Organism: Tupaia belangeri chinensis; assembly: GCF_000334495.1. Classification (NCBI taxonomy): domain Eukaryota; kingdom Metazoa; phylum Chordata; class Mammalia; order Scandentia; family Tupaiidae; genus Tupaia; species Tupaia belangeri. The sequence continues at coordinate 5,138,369 of NW_006159775.1, read as the reverse complement.
GCACACGCGCCCTAAGGCAAGAACCTCTAAAACAAATCACTTTCAGGGTTTGCTTTTTAAATTTTACTTTTGATCATATAAAACTATTTACATGGTTTCAGTTCATTACTATATGAAAGCATTCTTAAGGAAGTCTCACTTCTATCCATAAGCCACACGGGCTTCCCCCATGAGACCGTGCTTTTGTATAAGTTTCTAGTTTGTCCTGCTAGTCTCTTACCTGTAAAAAAAAAAAAAAAAGAGCAAATTCATGCACATATTGTTATTTCTCCTTCCTTCATTCTCAAAAGGTAGCATTTGGGACCAGCAATTAGTGAAATGGCTATGTCGCTGGACTCCCACGTAGTCGACCGCAGTTCGCGTCCCAGACCCGGTGACTTAAAACTCATGCCGGGCACGTGTGCGTGCGTGCCCAAGATCCCAAGAGGAGAATGGATGAGAAGGGATTGCGGCGTGACCATCCCTCCTGGGGGGGTGATTTCTTGCTTTCTGTCTCTCTGTCTGGCGAGCGCACGAGCCCTATAGTGAAAATTTCTCAAAAAAAAGGTAACATTTTACATAGTGTCTGAACCTTATCCCCCTACACACACAGAACACTGTTAAACTAGAAACCAATTCATATCTGGATGCAGAAGCTGCCCTCCTTCATTTCAGTGCTTCCCCTTCATTTGAGGGGCTGCAGGCTGCTCCCTGGTGTGGTTGACTAGAGCTTTTCCAACCCATCCCCTCTGGGTAGACATTCACTTGCTTTCAATCTTTTGCTACTCTAAATAATGCCTCCAAAAATAAACCTGAACATATGCTGTTCCATATCTGTAGAGACATGCCTTTAGGGCACACGCCTAAAAGAAGATTTCTGATCCTTTAGCAATTTGGTTGGACATGGCTAAACTCCCCTCTGCAGAGGTGGTGACATTTTGCATTCCGCTAGCCTATGTGACAGTGCCTGGTTCACCACAGGAACAACGACGGTGTGTATGAAACATTTGCGCTTTTGCCCACTGGAGAAGTCAGAGTAGAACTTCAGAGTCATTTTTTAAATTTTTATTTATTTTTTAATTTGAGCAGAGAGGGAGGGAACAGGAAAGTGACAAAGCATGCCACCAGATCTAGGACTCAAACTGCGGTGGGTCATGTGGGAGTCCAGGGTAATTTTAATATTTGACTCTTATGGTGAATGGAGTTGACCATCTTTCATACAGGACCATTTACTTCTTTAATTTTTTTTTTTTTTTTTTTTTTTTTTTAGATTTTTGTGGATTCACACGTAGCTGTAAGAATGAAGTCCCAAGGACCCTTTACATGGTCCTCTGTGGTAACACTTACAGGGTGACAGTGATATCAGGACAACCATGATAGTGACACTGATACCCTCCAGGTACACCACGGTCTCTTACCTTTCTTTTTAAGTGACAGCTTTACTGAGCTGCATAAGATGGGGTAGTAGCATCCCACTGGCTCCTCCCAATAATATCCAAAACAGAAAACAAACCTGGACCAAATGCAGAAACCTCCCTACCAGAATACTCCGAAAGGCGGAGTAAACGTGAACTGACTCGGAACCCCCGGTCTCCAGGAACCACCCCACTGCAAGTTCGGTCAAATCTCTTCTAGTTTCTTGGATATCCCACCTTGGGTGTTGTAACGTCTACACCCCAGAAACACCAGTAGGGGCAAAACAAACTGCCCCCAAGAAACGCACACCCTCTGCAGCTCAAGAATCTAGAAAAGAGCCCCTCATACCTGTGTGCTTCCCAAAGATCCCTGGGAAGAAGCCCCCTTACCGCTCAGCCCCGGCCCAGTCCGGCGGTGCTGTGGGTGGATCTGTTTGACACCCCACCCTGTCCCGCCGTGGTGACCCTGTGATACTTATCCCATACTGCCTAGGTAGAACTCTGTGGAAACTTCCCTTCCCTTTATGCGACCTGTCCTTTTGTTTATTTTCCAATTAGGTTTCCAAGTAGGTAATAAAACATTTAGAAAAAAGGCAGATGACCCATTTAAGAAGAGTGTCAAGAGTCAGCAAGCCTTGGCAAGAAGCTTCCTGACATGCTCGTGGCCTTCTCTGGGGAAGGAACAGTGTCTCACTCTTCCTATACCCAAGCACTAAGCAAAGTGCTTGAGACACAGTACGTGCTGATACATGCTGGAACATGGGGCCGGAGGGTGGCCCCCTGGTCAAACGCAGCACTGTCATGCAGACCAGGTAGGAAGGCTACCTCCTGGATTGTGCAGGTATGGGGCCCATGATACTCAGCTGGTGGATTGAGGGTCAAAACCCCGTCAGGGGTGCTGTATCCCTCTCTTTTGTGGAATAAATTAGTACATTTTTCCTTTTTTCCTAAATAATTATTTATTACTTTTAATTTGCTATAGAGGACATGCACCCACCAGAGAGAGAGAGAGAGGGAAAGTGAGCTGCCAGGTCTAGGACTCCAACCATGGTTGGCCATGCGTGAGTCCAACACCTTAACCACCATGCCACCTGCTGGTCCTGGTAAGTATACTTTTAAAAATTAAGTACCGCAAACATTGGGGTTAGAGAGACTAGAGACAACGCTTCCAGAATTTGTTAGGTTTAAAGACTGTATTATCACCCTATGCAAAATGGCATTTATTGCAAGGTCAAGAGGAAAAGAGGATAATAAAGGGGGAATCTGGTTAACAGTGACTTCTGCTTGAACAAAAGGACTTGGGATTTCTTGAAGACTTCAGGAAAATTAACAGGCACCATGACATTTCCTGGTTCAACAAAAATGGTGATTGGAGGGTGAAGGAAGGTAAGAGCAGAAAGATGGGGACCAGAGGAAGAACTTGTGCAAAAGGTGTTAGAATCCTTGAAAATGAACTGAATGCATTAAAAAACTATCTCAGATGACGATTATAAATGCAAGAATTAACACCTCCTTCATAAGGCAAACAGGTGTTTTCAGCATCTGCTTTCAAACTCTCATCAAATTTGTAGTATTGTATATCTACTTCTTTTGTTGGAAGGGTAACTTTACTTTTCATGTGTGAGTCTTTCTTTTTTTTAGAGATTTTTGCTATAGATTTTTATGCTCACCAGAGACAGAGACAGAAAGTGAGAAATCACCCCCCAGGGGGGAATGGCCATACTGCAATCCCTTCTTCTCCATTCTCTCAGGACTTTGGACAAGCACACACATGCACCTGGTGTGAGCTTAAGCTGCCAGGTTCAGAATTCAAACTGCGGTTGACTATCTGGGAATCTAGTGACATAACTATTACAGCATCTGCTGGTCCCTGAGTCTTTTCACTTTTTTTTTTTCTTAATAAAGGTTATCTTGGCCGCGAACTCTGCATTTTTCTTTTACATGCAAATCTGTTAATGTTTATTTTTAGTTTTTACTATAGGGCACCTGCACTCTCCAGAGAGACAGAGAGGAAAATGAGACATCCTGGGTGGTGGTGGGGGTGAGGGAGGATAGCCACACTGCGATCCCTTTTCCTCCATTCTCCTTCCCAGATTTTGGGCACACTTGCACATGTCCCTGGCATGATTTTCAAGCCACTGGGTCCAGAACTTGGACCACACAGCTGGCCATGTAGGATCCAGAGCCTTAACCTCCATGCCACCTACTAGTCCAATTTTTAAAAACTTTATATATATATATATATATATATGTGTGTGTGTGTGTGTGTGTGTGTGTGTGTGTCCTCAAATTTAAAAAAAATGTTGAATAAAAGAAGGCTTGGCTCTCTATTGAGACATATTTGTAGGTGAGTCACACATTCTGATGATGGCCCTTAGTCGTCATAATGAAAGCATTGATCTTAACATAATCCGGTAAGTACAAGGTACATGTATTAATGAAACAGTAATTTAGAACACTGTGTTCTTTCTCATTAGACAGAAGAGTGTTCCCTCGAGAAGACGGATTGTTCACTGAGTACTGTGCTATCAATATTGGGTTGTTGGGAAATTCATCACACATTTTTGCATAGAAAAACATGTCATGACTTTCCCGACAACCTAATAGACACTAAGAGTACAAAAATAGGTAAGACACTGACTGCTACTCAGAGATAGGACTTTGGGAGAAAAAAACCTGTGCTCAGTTAACTACACCAGTGTGAGTCAGGCTTTCAGAGTCATGAACTTAGGGCAGGGCCGTAAGGGAGTACAAATTTACTATGGTGGGCCAGGGAAGGCTTCTGGAAGAACTTACTGAGTTTTAAAAGCTAGATGGAAGATCTTCTGGTGGGAACGTAAAAAGATGATGTGCAAAGGGTGAGGGGCCTGGTCAGGTCACTGGGAGCAGCTCACAGGTGGCTAGAGAATGAAAGGGTGCAATGGGAAGGAAGTGAGGGGTCAGCCCTGGAGAGCCAAGCAGAAGTCAGATCATTAAGGGTCTGGTATGAGCGGCAGACTCTGACCTTACCCATAGGAAGTGGGAACCACTGAGAGATTGTAAGCCAGAGTTTAAAAGACACACTAAAATGGGTGCAGAGACATAACCTTACAGAAGACAGGAGAGCATCTGGGCAGTTGTAATGGAGACAGTGTGAACTAGACAGTGAACTAAGAAGTGGAGTTAATGACAGCTACACAGAGAAAAAGGGAGGATGTCTCAGGTCACCAGGGGGATGGGAAAACAAGACAAGGCTTTGAAGGGGACTCTGCATGCTTTTACATTTCTGTGAACAGGTGGGGATGACCAATAAGCTGACAATATGAGACGTGAGCTAAGAGTTCAGAGCTGGAGACAGATTTGGGGGTCTCCTGAATATGCCCAGGGCAGGAGGATTGGGGTTCATGTACTTAACAAATTTGGAAGCATGAGAAATCACCTGCTGCATCTATTGATATTACAATTTAAGTAACAGTCCAAACTACAGTTCCTTACTCACACAAGTCCCATTTCAAGTGTGTAAGGCACACTTGAACAGCAGCTACAACTGACAACACAGGTATCTGCATTTCTGTCAACATGGAACATTCTATTGGATGCTAGTCAAAAGTGCTCCTAGAGAGACCAGCAGTTAGCGTAATGGCTATGTTGCTGAACTCCCATGTAGTCAACCACGGTTGAGTTCCGGACCTGGTGGCTTCAACTCACACCAGGCACGTGTGCATGCGTGCCCAAGATCCCAGGAGGAAAATGGAGGAGAAGGGATTGCGGTGTGGCCATCCACCCTGGGGGTGATTTCTCACTTTCTGTCTCTCTCTCTGTGTCTTTCTGGCGAGCACATGTGTCCTACAGCAAAAACTTCTGTGGGGGGGAGTGCTCCTAGAACGTGAGTGTTGAGGGTCTGGCAGTTGGTGTAATGGTTACGACATTTAACTCCCATGTAGTTGACCATGGTCCGAGTCCTGGGCCTGGAGGCTTAAAACTCACACTGGGCACATGTGTGTGCATGCGCAAGATCTCAGAAAGAGAATGGAGAAGAGATTGCAGCGTGGCCATCCGCCCCGGGAGGCGATTTCTCGCTTTCTGTCTGCTTCTCTGTGTCGCCAGCACATGCGCCCTATAGCAAAAGTCTCTCTTTTAAAAAGTGGGTGAGTGTTGATCAAGAAGAAAGGAGAACACAAGGCAAAGACTTTCCAAGGAGGCTGAGGATATGTGGAAAAGGCAAAGTAACGTAGAAGAGGGCAGGAGCCCAGGCACACGGGGCCACATAACTCCTCCGCTGAGGCAAGCTCCAGGCCGCTGAGTGCCTTCCATGCACCAGACTGTAATGAGTGCCTTCCACATCACGTGCTAAAAACTACCCTCTGAGGAAATGGAGACCGATTCCTATCTGCTATTAGCACATTCACTCTCACAATTATTACTAACAAACTCTGATTACTCACTTTTGGCAGTTTAACAAATTGTTTTCATTCATGAGAGAACCGCTGACTTCATTTCCTACACCCAAAGAAAGCAATATTAAACATGATCCAAGACAACACGCAGGAAAGGAAACCTTGTTAATCCACACCTGAAAACCTCATTATGAGCCAGGTTGTGGTTCAGTGAGTCAAGGCTCTCTGCTAATGCTCTGATAAGGTTAGCTTACTTCATTTCAACGGCCCCTGGTAGATATTATCATCCTTCCTTTAAAGAAAAGAAATACGGAGGACCAGAACATTTTGAAATGTTTTCTAGTATTTCACAGTTAATGACAGGGAATCCCTGAATTCAAACTCACATCAGTCTGACTCCAGTGTCTTTGCTTCTAAATCCCATCTTCCACAGAGCCCTCTAAAAGTTCACTGCAAATGCTTAAGGTCTGTTACAGAGCAATGATCTTGAATATCCTTGTGAAATGTGTTTACCACTGAGAAATGGTATGTACCCGGAAAAAGCTACTCCTGGAACAATGCTCTTTAGCACAACAGTGCACTGAGGAACAGAACACCAATGTTTGCAAAGAACGCAAATGAGCATCTCATTTGATAGCCTGTGGTTCTTCAGGCGTTTCTACGTCAGTTTTATATGGGAAAGACCAACTCTCTGAGGAGAGGCAATATCTGGTGACCTTTGCAGATCTTCTGGAACACAAACTTAAAGTGGTAGATCACGTTCGAATTAGTAAGGGGATTAAAGTCCATCAAAATGTTAAATGAATGTGTAAAGATGCATCTTATTTTCACACTAAGTATTTTTTTCCCCACTGGAGTATAGTTGAGTGAGAAATCACTTTTTTCTGAAGTCACTTAAGAGCAACACAGTACATGTTCATTAAGAACAGTCATTGGTACTAGCAGATGATGTAATGATTATGTCACTGGACTCTCATGTAGTCGACTGCGGTTCAAGTCCCAGACCCGGTGGCTTGGGACTTGAACCAGGCACGTTTGCATGTACACCCAAAATCCTGAGAGAAGAATGAAGGAGAAGGGATTGAGATAAGGCCACGCCCCTGGGGGTGCTTCCTCACTTTCTCTCTGTCTCTGCTTCTCCAGTGAGCACAAGCACCCTATACCAAAAAAACTCTCTTAAAAAAAAGAACAGTCAACTCCAAGTAAAACCACCATTCTGGTCCAAAATATGTTCATAACCTTAAATCCATGTGTTTAAAGGTAGTGAGCACACACACAAAGTGAGGCAGTTTTATAGGGCAGTAGTTGAACCCTATAAATAGGAAGACAGAGCCCATGTAGCTGATGATGGTTCAAATCTCTGTCCCAGTAGCTTGAAAAATATACCAGGGGCATGTGCATGCATGTCCAAAATTCTGATGGGATGGAGAAAAGGAAAAAGTTTTGTGGCACTCTCTCTCTCTCTGGTGAGTGCACATGTCCTCTGGCAAAAACACACACACACACATGCATGCATGCACCCACACACTACTGAGTTAGCATGATTCATGAGAGGGCACATTAATACCATAGGTAGGAGCCTAGGGCAGACTAAGCTAAATTTTATGGCTTTAAATGACATAAAGCTTCTCAGTCTTTGGACTAAGATGAGTGTAAATGACTTAACTAAATGATTATGATTTAATGACTGATTTTATTTGAGATAAGTAATGACAACATCCCTGAGGTCACACCATGCATAAAAACTAGTAATAGCTAGAATTCATTACACGAATAAATCGGTAAGAGACATGATCTCACAATCTAGTCCCAAATCGTACCTTATCACCGGGTATTGTTGAAATCTGACTATGCCTCAAAGACCTTCAATATTCCTAAATACCTGAAAAACAAGTGAATTGACCGTAACACATGAGCTACTTTACTGAAGTTGTTCAGTGAGAAGAAAATCTATGTTAAAAATAAATTATTCAATATTCATCTTGATAGAAGATTACCAACTGCATTAATAAAAATATTTAAATATTACTGTCTTCAAGGTGAAAATGGTGAGGTTATCTCTCTAAATGTATTTAATGTTATGGTTGTCATATGTTTATGCTATAACCCTAGTGTCAACCAAAATATTCATGGGTAATTCACCTGGAATTTAGGAAAATAAAAACATAAAAACCCAGGTAAGCCAAAAAGAATTTGAGAGAAAATAATCACATCATCACGCAAAGTCTTTAGAACATTGTATTTCATAAAAGACAATGATAAAAAAGTACAAACATTTCCATGAGAAGCAAAAATAAAACAAAACCAAACAAAAAGTTAAAGAAAAAAAGAGAGAGTACAAGAAATTACTAAGCATTTATTTCAGTGCATTTATGTAGAAGCCTTTCGTATCTTAATAAATAAAATAATCTTAAGTATATTTCCCCTTACTGATAAACGACAGGATGAACTAATTTTAGTTCCCTTAATTGGCATACTTGTAAATCCAAGGCAATACATCTCGAGAGCTATTTATTTGAAAAGTATTTAAAGAAATACAACAGAGACAAGCAAAGGCCAAATAAAATGACACAAACATCTGCTTTTACTTGCCGGGAGCTTCCAGAAGAATACTGTACTGGTTATTTTTCCATGTTGCTTTAAAACAGATATCATTATCTTGGCTGGGAAAGGAGCATAAGCAAATTTTTACTACATCATTTGTATTTACATAATAACGTAAGCAAGGTTTTCTTACTGAACGTCTTTTCACAAAATACAAACAGAAATTCTAATTTCAGTAGATATTTATTAAATCCTAGTTTGGGGGAAAAAAATTAAATGACTAGCTCTACTGTGAATTAGACATAATGTTAAAGCAAATGCGTCTACGCTTCTCCTTCTTTTCTACACATTGGTCCATTAATCATTACCTCTTCTCTAAATGAAAGGCACTGTATCATTTTCCCAGTAGTGCCACAGGGATCTCCTAATAGCTCTGTGTTCACACATGTAGGTATTTTGACTGTGAGACAAAGAAATATAAGCAGTAAGGTACCAGGATTTCTTCATAATTTAAGAAAGGTTTCAAGTTCCTTGGGTTGATCAGTTTAGAAATGAGATAGTACTTTTTCCACAGACATACCGAGCACTGCACCTGAGACAGAGTACGCAGTCAGTAACGGGCACTAACACAGCCACCAACTACACTGTAAAGAAATCATCTGCATGTGCAGCGTCCTTGCTAGTCTCCACGGAGCAGGTTCACTGTTACACAGTGATACCTGGGGAAAGCTCTGTGACTCTTATGCAGACACATAAAGGCGACTGTTTATAGGCAATGCTCACTTTAAGTCTGCACTTAAAAAGCAAATAAAAGAAGAAAACTAATGAGGTGTTTTCATGGGATGACACATCATAATCAAAACTGATCAAAAGAAAAATATTTACATTCCACTTCGAAATCAAAAATTAATGTCAGACTTGACCCAAGAATGTAAGGCAGATACTAGCAGTCCCAAGTTCTCTTGAAACTATGAAATGTATTTCAAAATAAAAAGATACCAAAGTGGACAGCTCCACATGAAAAAGAAAAATATGTCTCCCCATAAGCTCAGAAACCGCCCTAATTTTTCCCGTCATGAAACTATTTCAGTATTATTGTTGTAATAATGCTCCCATGCCCCTACTATCTTACTAGTGATCAACAGATGTTAACATTCCCAATCTACTTTTCTTCATTTCATCAAATTAAAAAAACTATTTTGCCAGAACATGAACCAAAATACAAACAAGGTATAAATATCTTAAATTTTCAGAAGGTTTGATTTTTCATTATTTTGCAGACCATAAAAAAAATTTATGCTTTTTTCATATTTTGAAAATATTTCTCAGAAATAAACATGGAGAACTTCTGGTTGGTTTCTTGACAGAGTAGGTATCAGTTTTCTCACAGTATAAGAATTTCAATTATTTTATGATTTGGTTTGTGATCATTTGTATTAACAATACTGCTACAGAAAATGACACTTCGAAATTAAATTTACAACCTGAGATAAGCAGCTGTATTTCTGTTCTGGGTGAACAATCCACAAAGTAAATGTTATTCAAACATCTCTCCTATACAGATCCTATCATTCTCCACTGTTGCTGAAGACTCACGTTACAGATAGCAATATTTTAAGATTTGTGAAAATATCTTCAAGTATGCTAAAGAATCTTCATAACTGATCATTTTCAAAATTAGATGATTTAGTTTTATCTTGGAAAATTTTATCCAAATTTAAGATAAATATAATTGATTACTGGGTAGTAAGAATTGTCTGCAGAGAAGTAGAGTAACAGTGCCTTTAATAAACTGAAACATATTTTAAGATTATTTTATTAAACTATACTTTTAGTGAGAAAATCTTAATAATTAACACCATTTAATTTTTTTGAGTTAAAAAAAAGAAAAGGTTTGAATAAAACTGGTGACATTAAAGGGTCCCTTCCAGAAGTGAAAATCTGTAAGTCTAAGAAGTAAACTTAAAATGTACTTGTATCTATCTAAGCCTTTATCTTCATAAAAATAGAACATTTCATTTCTTATCTAATAGTATAATTCATTTGTATATTATAAGCACTACTGGGTTTTCCATAGATCATTCTTTAAAAAAAAAAAAAAAACTACATTTTTGGCTCTTCTGAACTGAAAATAAAGAGGTGCTACTCTATGAATTAAAAAAAAAAATACAGTGTAGTAACCACCACCTCGGGAATACATTTTTAGGCACAAAATCCCTGACACTTTCACGAGAGGTACATGAGAGACATTTAACGTAAAGAGGTCCTTTATATCATGTCACATCACAACTTTTGAATTTTTCTTGGTAATACTCATGCAATATGCATAAACGATATGGTTGTGACTTAGCAAAATCTGATGAAATTGCAAGCAAGGAAAAAAATAAGTAATCCTGTTCAGAAGAAAAGCTGTTTAGGTCCTTTCTTTCCCTTTAAAGCCCTAGGAAAGCTATGACTTCTTCCCCACGAAAGTCTGAAGATCTAAAGCTTAAAACTAGTATAACAGTTGACTGTATTAGTTGGCTGTCAATTATTGACAGTTCCTTCATTTCACACAAGGGTTAACCTTTGTTTAGTGACATAAATTTACAGTGTTCTTCTCCATGCAAATAAAAAAAGGTCTATAAAAGTCCAATAGAGGCATAACCAATTACATGCAAAACTGCAACACATCCTATTTTTCAACCATTTGAACACATTAATTTACATCACATATGTACAAAATAGGTTAAACGGAAATAAAAGCATTCTCTTGAATTAAATTATAGATTTTAGTATAAAAGTGTTCTCTTTGTAAGGAGCTCTCTCAACTTCCAATCTTAAGCAATGGCTTCTGGGTTCTGCAGCGCTCACCATGGGGGTGTCTCAAGGTAGAGAGGAAGGGTGGAAGGCGGCGACTGTTTATAGTCCCACGCTGCACACACTGAGGACTGCTGGCTCTTCTCAGGGAACAGGGCACTCGCTGTGTTCCATCGCTCACCATCCCATCACTGACCTCCATTAAGAGTGAACGCCGAGCACACCATCCAGTGTTGGGGGTCTATCTTGCCATGAGAGCTACTTCTTTTAATAGTCTCCGATGGGAGCTAACTCTGGCGTGAGGTTTACAGAAATATTTGTATATAACCTATCAACCAGTATTTTTGGTGTATATATTAAATTGTTCAAACCATCAATGTACTGACGCTCTTTAGAATATCTTAGTAATTTGTACCTGTGGTGTTAGAAGAAAAAAGGTTAACAGAAGCACTTTCGAAAAGGAAAACAGATTAGGTACATGTTCAAAATCATCTTATAATTAAAGTATTTTCTGCTCTTTACAATTTCTGTTTCTCATGCATAATTAAAAATCTCTAAACTGTGATTACAAATTAGAATTTTTACTAGTCAGAAAACAGAACCTAAAAAAATGATTTTGCACTCAAAAGTTAGACAGCCTTAGGAAATAGTGTTATGTTTCATGTTAGGGAACAAAATAGTTAACTGGATTCTTTAATATTAAATACATACATGCATAATTTTTACACACACATATACATACACATATATCTCTTTAAAACAAGTACAAAAAAATTCTTTCCTTCCACAAAGAAATTCTCTTCAGATTTTTTGGATGCAATTCATCTTTTTAACCATCTATATATATATATATATGGGGATGGCCACGCGGCGATCCCTTCTCCTCCATTCTCCTTTCGGGATCTTGGGCACGCAGGCACACACACCTGGCCTGAGTTTAAGCAACCAGGTCTGAGACTTGAACCACGGTAAACTACATGGGAGTCCAGCAACATAGCCATTACGCTAACTGCTGGTCCCCATATATATATACATATGTATATATATTTTAACATATGTAACACACACACACACACACACACACATACACATATATATATAAAAACAAAAGGTTTCTCTATAGGGCAAGTGCACTCACCAGAGAGAGAGAGAGAGATAATGAGAGGGAAAGTGAGAAACTCCCCCTTCACGGGGGATGGCCATACTACAATCCCTTTTCCATTCTCCTGGGATTTGGGACAAGCATGCACACATGCCCATTATGATGATTTTTTACGCCACCAGGACTTGAACCACAGCCAACCATGTGGAAGTCCATCACCTTAACCACCATGCCACCTGCTGACCCCAACCTTTTATATCTTAAACAGCTTTGAAACCTTCCTATGTGAGAGAGAACGTTTAGCTTACCGTCCTAAAAACTGGACTTCACCTCGATGGTGATGAGGAATAGACTTGTATTTTCCTAAGTCTCCCTCTGGTCTGGTTACATTATAACCAGCATAGTGGACTCTGTACAATAAATAGAAGTGAAAATTATATAAAGAAATAAAATCTAACATAAAAATAGATTGCGTTAATTCAACTGTCAAATGTAAAAGAACATAAATGCTGACAATAATTTCAAAAGGCTCCCTTCATGTAAAAAAGGGAGAAATGCAAACAGGATTTAGAAACCTCAAAATTCTCCATCCCAAAGAATCTTTTCATGGAATAGGCAAGTACAATTTACCTAACAGAAATGGAGTTTATAGAAATTCTATTATCAAGTAATTTGTACCTCAACATACCTATTCCAAAGGTCATCATCTTCTCCTCCCCATCCCCAGAAGGCATTAGGAAAACCATTGATCTTTTTAAATTGTTCCACTGTCAGTCCACTTACACCACCAAAAAACTCTTTATATGGAAGACTGAAAGAGAAAGCGGGAGAAAACATTCTAAAAAAGTGAAATGGTTAGTTTGCCATATGAAATCCAGCTTTCAGTATTTCATGTGCTTTGCAAAATTATTCTAGAGAAACAATTACAATAGCTAATAGTATGATGGAAAATGTAAATTATACGGGGACCAGTAGTTAGCAAAATGGCTATGTTGCTGAACTCCCATGTAGTCAACCGCGGTTCGAGTCCCAAACTCGGTGGCTTAAATTCACGCCAGACACGTGTGTGAGAGTGCCCAAGATCCCCAGAGGAGAATGGAGGAGAAGGGATTGCAGCGTGGCCATCGCCCCTGGGGGGTGATTTCTCGCTTTCTATCTCTGTCTCTCTCTTTCTAGCAAGCACACATGCCCTATAGCTAAAAAAAAAAAAAAAAAAAAAAGCACCTCTCTAAAAAAAATGTAAATTATGTATTTTTGGAACAGGAGTAAATTTGAGCAATACATCAATAACTGGCAATACAATGTTAGACGTTGCTAAATTATTAACATTTTTCAAATTTACTGAATTAAAAATGTATTACTTATTATACATAGCAGATTAGGAAACCCAACTCTGGTATTTATTAATAATTTTGAATGACTTTCTGACTATTTCTATCATGACCTTATTAACTGTTTGGACTCTACTCCCCAAACTTCCCATGGAAATTTATAAATTTTGTAAGGTCTTTGCCATAGGGCACACATGCTCGCCAGAGAGACACAGTGAGAGGGAAAGTAAAAAACCATTTCCCAGAGGGAATGCCATGCTGTAATCCCTTCTCCTCCATTTTCCTCTCAGGATTTTGGGCACACCACACCTGGCATGCTTTTCAAGCTGCCAGATCTGGAACTAGAACTGCGGTCAGCCACGTGGGAGTCCAGTGCATTAACCACTATACCACTCGCTGGCCCCAAATATTTTTATTTTTAATGCACAAATATTTAGAGAAAAAAAGTGTATTTTTGTATTTTTTTTTTTATCCTCCTACCTAACTCACACTCCAAATAATTTGTCAAACTGTGTAATTTTAGGCATTTTAAATAATGTTTAAGTATTGAAACTAACAGTTTAAATTATTATATTACATATATATTATTAATTATACACACACATATATATACACATACATACATACATAGACCTGTGGTCCTGAATAATTCAGTCTTCCTGGCCGGAAGTATGTTACACCTGAGTACTATGTAGGAGTTCTAAAGGAGTCAGGCCAAAGTGCAGCACCAGCGAAGGAAGCAGGGCCACACAGTGTCCAAAAAATCAAGTTAAGGGAATTCTGGCTGGGACTACAGCAAAGCTGCCTCCAAGAAAAGCGGGGAGCAGATTTAACTTTTTGTTTGGTCTCACTTTCTGTAGTTAAGTGCAACTGTCCTTCTGGGTTCTTGTGTCGCAGACAGAATGTGAAGCTGCAGCTTCCTAGGGCTGCAGGAGAAAGCTGTCTTGACCCTCACCTTGAGTCATGGCAAGACACAAACAGCAACACTGATCCTAGAGACAACCATCCTCTCAGGAAAACCAGTAACGTTCACACTTGAGAGCTCAGTGTTCTAGTAATACTACTGGTGAGGGTCTCACAGGGCCAACGGGCATTTCTGGCACTGGCATACTACCCACACCAGTTGGATTATTGTTGCCCAGGGTAGTGGCTTAGAAGAAACCTGAGATCAGGGTCGGCAGGTGGCATGTTGGTTAAGGCACTGAATTCCCAGATGGTCAATTATGGTTTGAGTCCTGGACCTGGAGACTTGCTTTCTCACTTTACCTTTTTTCCTCTCTCTCTGATCAAATTTTTTTAAATAATAATAAATAAAATTAAATAAATAATTCCTAGGGGGCAGGGAAGGGAGAAGACACCTGAGATCATTAAGTAGACAGATAAAAATAAACATGTATTGGGGCCAGCAGGTGGTACAGTAGTTAATAGTGGTTAAGGCACTGGACTCCCATATGGTCAGTTATAGGTTTGAGTCCTAGACCTGGCAGCTTGAAAATCATATACGTGTATGTGTGCCTAAAACCCCAGGAGGAGAATGGAGGAGAAGGGATTGCAGCATGACCATCCCCTCTAAGGGGTGATTTCTCACTTTCCCTCTCACTGTCTCTCTCTGTCTCTCTCCTGTCCAGCAAGTGCACTCAATCTATAGCAAAGATCTTTAACAAAAAAAAAAA
>NW_006159775.1:5100571-5123089 GCF_000334495.1 Tupaia belangeri chinensis | reverse complement strand
GGATGGCCATGCTGCAATCCCTTCTCCTCCACTCTCTTCTCGGGATTTTAGACACATATGCACATGTGCCCAATGTTACTTTCAAGCCTCCAGATCCAGGACTAGAACCGTGGTCAGCCATGTGGGAGTGTCCAGCACCCCAACCACCACGCCACCTGCTGGTCCCTCTGTTGATTAAAAATAAAGAAAACAACAAGGGCCAGCAGGTGGCCTGGTGGTTAAAGGTGGACTCCCATATGGCCGACCAAGGTTTGAGTCCCAGAACCAGTGGCTTGCTTTCTCATTTGCCCCAACCCCACTCCACCCAACCCCATCTCTCTCTGGTCAAATTTTAAAAATAATAATAAATAAAAAATAAATGATTTTTAAAGGAAAAAAAAATAGTAAAGAAAATGAAAAGTGTTATTTCTTATTACTAAAGGGCCAGTCAAGAATGCATATTGTATGAAGGAGATACATGCACGAGAGGGAGTTCTGTGGCACTGAACCATCCCTGGAGAGAGGGAAGGCAGGAGGTGCCAACCTGAGTTAAGCACCTACCACGTGGCAGGCACAGAGCATACATGATCTCGCAGCTGCCCTACGGATGGGTTCTACCTGCCAAGGGACAGGAAACCAACCTTCAGAGATGCAAGGAAACCACCAAGCCCTGTATGTATGAAAACCCAAATTGCAATCTACACATGCTCGACTGCACAAACCAGGCTCTCTTTCCTACCACACCACACTCAAACCTCTAGGTCAGGAAGTGCCCAGAGGGACACACCACTCTGTCCTGGCTCCCTAGGACACGCTGGAGTTAAGGACAATGTTCCTTAGAACCCCGGCTCTCTCAGACGGCTGCTGCCACCTCAATGCTGTGACTGTGCAGGTTCGCCATGTAATACTGGAACAGTGCGTACTACTTACATATACATGTACTTATCCAGCTTTGCTGCAAAATGACGTGGCATTTCTCCACAGCCGTAATAGTTGCGGTCATTTTCAGGTAGGTGATCCACATCATGGAAGATGACGCAGTCCCAGACGCTGTCTTTCATGGCCTCCTTGAAGCCCACATTGAAGAGCATTGCACGGTTAAAAGGCTGCGTGCCAGTCTTCCCAGAGCACACCCAGGGAGAAAACAGAAATGGACTTAGTAGGCTTTGCCATCTGACGTTTCCCTGTATTTTTCTAATTTGTTGAATCATGGTCAAATAATAACATTACACTGAAATAGACAAGTTATAAACATACTTCAAGACTTTCAAATGTACTTAGTATATTCATTTATACCTGGTAACAGAAGAAAACAACATTATTATTTAATCTACTTGGTACATTGTGAAATTTAAATAATAATGTTATTTATATTTCTGCTCTACTTTAAACACAAGATATAGGTTATGTATATCCAGGAAAGTAAAATAAAACCATTAAAAATAATATAGGTTTTATATTTTAGTAGCGCTTTCCATAGGCTGTTAGGACTAATAAAAGTAGGAAATAAATAGTGACTCCACAGTGACCCTTCTTTTACATAACAAAGCCAGGGGGTTCTCCCTTTACTTTACAGGGACCAAGAGGACTTTAGAGACAAAAACAACTGTAACTCATTTCACAAAACCCAGCTTGCTTTATTCCAAACATTTTCCTTTTTTACTAGGGAAAATACGTTAAAGTGTCACAAACGGTTTCTATTTCAATTATTCTTGCTTATGATAAAAGCCAAGAATATTTTAAGGAACCAAAAGGTAGGAAAACGTGACACAGAACACAGCTCCCTATGCTATAACTGTTTTCCTTTATTTACTAGTGAAACTATATTAAGATTCACTGACAACACGGAAGTTTCTTTTTGTGTCTGAAGAAAATGAATGAGCATTTGCCCACATCTTAGCAACATTTCCAAAATACAAAACAAAACAGATCATGAGAGAAAGAATGAGACACAGGATACCTAAGAATTCCGCCTAGAGAGTAAAATGGTGCTCATTTCCGTTCCGGATCTGGCACTAACCTGCCCTAACAGAAATCACTCTACTTTGTACAGCTTCTTTTTTTACCAGTGAAATAGGATTCAAAAAAAAAAGGGGGGGGGGAGTGAAGGTAAATTGTTATTGTTATTACTGGCATATCAACATTAGCTTTAACGAACTACTTTCTTTTAAGGTTTTAAAAATGGTTTTTATTAAATGTAAACCTAATACTTAAAGACTTACAATAAAAATAAGAAGTTCCCTGTCTACCTTCTTCATCCCCCAAGAGCAAAACATTTCAGCTCTTCTAGCTGTTTATTCTGGTACTTACACCTAGATATTCTGAGGGAGTGAGGGTTCTGATATTTCTTGCTTCATTAACTTTGAATACTGTCTACTCCCTTATTTTATTTTAGGTTTTTGCTTTAGGGCACATGCGCTCACCAGAGAGAGACAGAGAGGAAGGGAAAGCGACAAATCATTCTCCACCACTATCCCTTCTCCATTGTCCTCTTGGGATTTTGGTTATACACGCACATGTGCCTGGTGTGATTTTCAAGCCACAAGGTCCGGGACCTGAACTTCAGTCCACCATCTGGGAGTTCAGCACCTTAACCACTATGCCACTTGCTGGCCTCTGTCTACTGATTTCTTAACGTGGCAAAGAACAAGTTACACTACCACATCCAGTGCCCCGCCTCCATCTTTCCCAACACACTTAGAGCGTAATTTTTTATTAAGTCAGTAGTTTACATTGCTAAGTAAATATTTCTTCAGTGCTGAGTAAATTGATTTTGCTCTTTCTCAAGCTGGAACTAACTATAGTTTTTTTTTTAATATAATTATCACTACTTTGTTCAAAAAGCCTAACAGATGTGCCCCATACCTATTAATAATTGATGTAATCATCCAAATACATCAAATCCTCTATCCATCCCTTCTCCAGCTCCAGAGCCTACTCCCACTGCCCTCACCTCTTGTTCCAGTCCAGACTTTTGGCACTCAGCCCAGGTGTGACTGTCATCTAGGAATTTTCCTTCATTCCTACATCAACCATGTCTCTCAATTGACTTTCTCAACTTGCTGAGGCGCATTGTTCACTAGCTTCTTAAAATCCCGTGTCTGTGTGTGCACACATGTGTGTATGTGTGTCATACACCTTTAGTCAATGAATAATGGACAATGCCACTAATTTGCCCTCACACTTTATTGAGATTTCAATTACCTCAAAAAATTCTAGGTTGAAAACTACTTTTCCTGGGCCAGCCCATGGCCTGGTGGTTGAGATGGTTAGATCTCACACGTCAGACCACATGGCTCCTATCTTGAACCTCACATCTTGAAAAACACCTGGGGTACACGTGCATGTGTCCAAAATCCCAAGAAAAGGAAGAGACAGAGGAGAAGGAATTGTGGCATGACCATGACCCACGGGGACTGCGTTCTTGTTCCCTCCCTCGTTCCCTCTTGTCTCTCTCCAATCAGCACAAGTGCTCTCTGGTAAATTTTTTTTAAATATTACTTTTCCCTAGAATTTTAAAGGCATGGCTCAAGGTGTCAGTTCTGGTATATTTCTATTCATAATTATTTGTCATTTTTCTTATAGAACATTTTTACTCTCTTCTCTTTTTCATCTGTATTCTAAAAATTTCAAAATACTATGCTTCATAGTGGATCTATATATTATTCATATGTGCAGAGGGGCCCCTTTAATCTAAAGACTCCTGCCTTCACTTCTAGGGAAATTTCTTAAATTCCTTCTTCAGACATTTTCCTTCCTACCCTCCCATTCTTTTCTGCTACATTTTTTCCAGAACCCTAATTAATAATCATATTATCTATTGCTGTCTAACAAATCACAGCAAAATGAAGTGACTTTAAAAAGCAGTCGTAATGGTTTCCATGGATGAAGAATTCAGCAGAGGGGAAATGCCTCACCTTCGTCCATCAGGCCCAGGGCCTCCCCTGGCAGATGGAGGCAAGAGGGCTAAAAGAATCAGAGAGCTAGACTGGGGCAGAAGGGTCTACTTCTAAGGGGGCTCCTGGCATGACTGGCATGATGGTGCTGGCAAGCCGGTTCCACTCCACAGGACTGACCAAGCATCTAAGTGACATGGCAGACAGCTTCCCCAAGAACAAGTCATCCAAGAAACCAAGGCAGAAGCAGAGGTGTCTTTTATGACCTCACCTCCAGAGTCACATATGTCGTGCAATTCTCCAAGCAAGTCAGCCCATCTTCATTGTGAACGAGGCTACACAGGGTCCTGATGATAAGGAGGCAAAGACCTTGAGGTGCATCTTGGAGAACAGTTACCCCCGGGACATATTGGTACCCTTAGACTGATCCATAGTTTCTCGTGTTTTGGTTCTATTTTAGAGGTTATTTAAAAGTTCTCTTCCAGTCATTCAACCAAAAGTTTGGTTTTGGTTATATTTCCATTTTCAATAACGTTTATTCTAACTGTTCCTTATGATGAACTGTATTTGTTTCACACACTGTAGTCTCTCACTTTCTATGTATTCTGATTATGATTATAATATTTTTCTTTCTTACTTTCTTTTTAAAGCTTTTCTGTTTCCTCCTGTCTTTTTCTTTCTTTCTTTTTTTTTTTTTTTTTTACATTTTGCTAAAGGACATATGTGCTCACAGAGAGAGAGAAAAAGAGAGAGAAAGAGCAAGTACCCCTAATGGGCTTTCACACTGCAATCCCGTCTCCATTTCTCCACCCTGTTGGGATTTTTGAGCATGCATGAAATACTCCCAGTGTATTTTTCAGGCCACCAAGGGTAACAGTCAAACTATATAGTCCGTCATGTGGGATATATCTCCTTTAACCATCAGGCCACAAGGCTGGCCCCCGTGTCGCATTTTTGCTGGGTTTTGTCTCTTCTTGCTAAGATTTTCTTCAAATTCTAAGGATTCTTGGCTGTTCATTCATATTTGAAAATAAGGCACTAAAAAGCTGAAAGGCATCTACATATATCTATGTAAAAATTGTTGCAAACCACTCTTTTCTTATTTTTATTATTCTTATTTTTAACATTCAATCCCTATACATCATTAGAGCTGTAAAGAGAATTTACCGATCATGAAACACATCTCAGACCAGTCCAGTTGAGAATACGATACATGTTATGATCAACAGGTGATAAACCATGTCTGTGTCCCACAAATACCTTGCCTATTTTTTCTCCCTGATTTCCTTCCCTATACTCTTCCCCTCTCCCACCATCCCTCTACACGGTCTCCAATGTCCATATCTATTTTCACTGCTTTTATGCCCTCCAATCTTTCAGGCTCTACTATAGATTGCAGAGTCGGCAAACCACTCTCAACTATACCTCCCAGCACAGTGTATATCCACACACACGCGCGTGCACACACACACACCCCTCAACCAAACTTAAGCAACAAAAGGCACATTTCTTTCCCTCCAGTATGCCATACATCTGCACTTCAGAAAATGGCAATGCTCTTCCTTCTTTAGACAAAAATCCTGGCACCATGTCTAACTGTTCTCCATCACTGACACTGCATAGTCAGTCCATCAGCACTTAATACCTAGCACTGCCCAGCCCCCAGCCCCCAGCCCCAGATCCTCTGCCACAACCACAGTGGCCCAAGTCATCATCTCCCACCTGGACAACTGCGAAAGCCTTGTAACTTGTAACTGCTTTCCTTATTTCAGCCTGTCCCGCTGCAGCTTACCTTCCACACAGCAGCCAGAGTCCTTCTCTTAAGCATAGTTAGATCACGTCACTCCTCTACCTAAGAACATCCAGAGTCACCTATTTTTTTTTTTGAGAGATTTTTGGTATATGTACTTGACAGAGAGACAGAAAGTGAGAAATCATCACCCAAGGAGGATGACCATGCTGCAGGTCCTTCTCCTCCATTCTCCTCTTGGGATCTTGGACATAACACGCATACGCGCCCTGGTGAATTTAAGCTGCTGGGTCCAGGACTCAAACTGTGGTCAACTACGTGGGAGTCCAGCACTGTAACCATTGCGCCATCTCCTGGCCCCCATCCAGAATCTTCTGACCACACATAGGGTCCCCCAAGTTTTCATCTTGTCTTGCCCTTCATTATTTGCTCCTCATTCCACTTGTCTAATTTCCTCCCCGTTCCTCCCCGGTGTTCTCAACTCACTGCTCCAGCCACTGCTGTAGACACGATGGCCTTTGCTCAAGCACAAGCATTCTCCTACCTTGCCTGGAAGGCGCGTCCCTGGGGGTCAGCATGGCATGCTCCTTTACATCATCCAGGGTTGCTCTAATCCTCCTTCCACAGAGGAAGATTCCCAAATATACCATATAAGAGCATTTCTTCTTCCCCCTACCACTCTATCTGCTCTGAGTTCCCCCTGACATACACAATTATTTACATCTGTCTTTCCTCACCAGAAAGGGGCAGGGGAGTGCTCCCCCTTTGGTCTGTTCTTGGCCTTATCTCCTTTCAAATGAATGAAAGCAGGCTGCCTGGAGGTGTAAAGTAACAGAGCCTACCCTCTCCTTGGAGTCTCCAAAAGTTACATCTGGAGCCTTTTCCCTGGGGCCCACCTATTTCTCTAATGCAGATAGCACACATGTCTTGCTACAGCCTAGAGGTGGGGAGATCCACCTTTGACTCTTGGGCTTGAAAAAGCCAGACAGGAAAAGGCCTGAGGGTCTTCAGGGTCAGCATGCAGACTCACTGAATCCTTTTGTTCTTGGCCCCACAACATAGATCTGCCAGTACAGTCAGGAGCTGCTCAAGCACAGTTTCTCCAGAGAATCAAGTTTTCATACTCTATAAAACTACACCACTTTAAACACCTGGTAACACAAGCTAAGAAGGGGACCTGGGGATCTGACTGTTTTGTAATCAAATTTTCTAACAATCTCTTTTCTTGTCACAGAGAGACTAAAGCACTGTCTCTGTGGCATCTTAAGTGCTGAGAGTCTCAGGATTTGTCTAGCAAATTGACGCTCGCCACATCACTCTACATACATGTGGATCTGAACACCCTCTGTTCAGCTAGGCAGCAGCCCACACTCCCTTTGCTTCCTGACTTTTAGAAATGTGTCAAAATCTCTCACTCACTACCATCTCTTTGTCCTTGCACTTTAATATATTTTAAAGTTTTTTCCATCCACTCTCATTTTTACAGTTTGGAAAGGAGAAGGGGTAAACCCACGAACACTCCTCCTAGGGCTCCTGAGCTCCTCTTCCATTGTTTAGCAAGTCTGGCCACTGCCCATTGTAAAAGTTACTCCTCTATTTCTTATGTGGTGAAATGTTTCTAGCTCAAAAGTATATACCATCACATGTAACAGTTTTGAATTAATATTGATCAAGGCTAAGATTCAGACTTAAGAGGTTTGAAAATAAAAATATGCGTCTTAGTTGTTTTGCAAAGATTTCTTCATCACATACACAAGATAACTCAATGGTGCTGACCACTCAGGAACACATGCCTTCAAAAGGAAAAGATATCTCATCTCAAAGATATCTCATCTCAAAGATATCTCATCACAAAGATATCTCATCTCCCAAGATACTATGTGGGATCAAGGTTTCAGAAAAGAAAACTAGCAGTTAGTCAAAGTGACCTAGAAATCTACAATTATGGCTTTCATGAAAGTAGTTAAAATTTTTTATTTATTAGGTAGAAAAGAAAAATGTCAATTTTCTTTTTCTTTTTTTTTTTGAGTGGTTTTTGCTATAGGGCTTGTGCATTCACTAGAAAGACATAGAGAGACAGACAGAAAGCAAGAAATCACCCCCTAGAGGGGATGACCATGCCACAACCCCTTTTCCTCCATTTTCTTCTCGGGATCTTGGGCATACACACACAGGTGCCGGTGTGAGTTTAAGCCACCAGGTCCAGGCCTCAAACCGCAGTCTACTACTTGGGAGTCCAGCGACATAGCCATTATGCCAGCTGCTGGTCCCAAGAAAAAAGGTCAATGTTCATAGTATAAGCTATTATATTAAAAAGTAATGTAATATGCACCATACATGTCATTATATGTGCAGGGTACAAAACTTGCAAGATACTACACGTTGAAGTATGTTTCAGTAAACACCAAGGATTTCCAAGAGGAAGGAGGACAGGAATGGCAAAAAAGCTGAGGGGCCCAGCCTGGTGATGCACTTGGCAGCATATTGAACTACAGTGCTGGAAGCCACATGGCCGTCCGCGAGTTTGGATCCTGGATCAGTGTGAAAACATACAGGTGTATGCACACATGGCCAAGATCCTAACAAGCTGAAGAGCTGGGGAAAGGAGATCATGGTATGATGAGATGCATGAAAAGCTCCTCGCTCTCTCTCTCCTGTGTTCATGCCTGTGCTCTATCATGAATAAAGTATTTTTCATTTCTTTTTAAAAAACTAAGAGTGAGAACATTTTTAAAAGGGGAGACTGATCCATAATAAAACACAAAGGAGCTGAAAAAAAGTATAATCATTTTAGAAACAAAACTTTAAATATTTTCCACTCCCCTTAGGGGTGTTTTCACACTTTTCCCCTCTCCCTGGTGAGTACATGTGCCTTATGGCAAATTAAAAGAAAAAAAGAATACTTTCTACAAAAAAAAAACCTCTCTAATAATATAAGCCATGTTGTTACTTTGTCTATTATTTACTCTGCTATTTATTAGTAAAAATGAAAATTAACCCTACCAGGCTTGTTTTGTAAAAACTGACAAGCTGATGATTTAATAGAACAAAACAGATCAGAAATAGGCTCACGTATATACAAATACATAAACATTAACTGATTTTCGATAAGGATGTCAAAGCAACTCAATGGAGAAAAGATCATCTTTTTGACAAATGGTGATGGAACTAACCATAGGTTAAAAATAAATGAATCTTTGTCCTTACTTTATACCATTCATAAGATTAACTCAAAGTGAATTAGCCTGTGCTTAAGCTAAAACTATAAGACTTCTGGAAGAAAACAAAAAATCTTAGAGAACAATTACTCAAATATAACACAAAAAAGCACAGGCATTTAAAAAATATCAATAAATTGGACCATGAAAACTAATGTTTATTTTCAAAAGACATAGTCAAGAAAACAAAACAAACCATAGCAAATATTTGAAAAAATGTCTTATAAAAGACTTGTACCTAGAATACGTAAATAACCCTTACACTCAGTAAGAAGACAACACAAAAATAGAGAAAAAGATGTGAACAGAAACTTCATCAAAAAGGAAATAAGTGTATGAGAAGATTTTCAACTTCATTTGTTATTAGGGAAATACCAGTTAAAACTGCCATGAGACCAGCAGTTGGTGTAATGGCTATGTTGATGGACTCTCATGTAGTCAATCACTGTTCGAGTCCTAGACCCAGTGGCTTAAACTCACGCAGGGCGTGTGTGCATGTGTGCCCAAGATCCCGAGAGGAGAATGGAGGCGAAGGGACTGAAGTGTGGCCAGCCCCCCTAGGGGGACGATTTCTCACTTTCTGTCTCTTTCTCTGTCTTTCTGGCAAGTGCATGAGCCCTATAGCAAAAAACATAAATACATACATACATAAATCTGCAGTAAAATACTACTACAGAACCACTAAAATGGCTGAAATTAAAAAGACTAACGAAACCAAAAGTTGGCAATGACATAAAGCAACCAGAAAGGTCAGTATACTGTAATATAAAATTACTAATGTATTATGTACTCTTTAAAACATATACATAAGATTACAATAATAATAGTAGACAGGTTGGGATGGAGATCTGGTGTTCAACTGTTAACACTTTTTAAGTTTCTTTTTAAATTTCCACATTTAAGAAGAATGTAGAAAGTTAAATTCTATCTTTACACTTACACTTTATAGTTTTTAAACAAAGACAGGCTATAATAAGTTGGAGTCATTTCAACTCTATTTGAATAGACTATGCTAAAGAACTATGACTTAGTCACAGTTACTGTTCAGAAACAAATGGAAGTCTTTCTTCTCGATAGTATCTATTTCTTCCTTTTTTTAGGAGAGATTTTTACTATACTTTTACTGTATTTTTACATGTATACTCGCTAGAGAGACAAAAAGTGAGAAATCACTCCCTGGGGGAATGGCCACACCTCAATCCCTTCTCTCCCATTCTCCTCTCAGGATTTTGAGCACACATGCATACATGCCCTGCCTATTTCAAGCCGCCGGGTCCAGGAGTCAACCCACAGTCAAGCATGTGGAAGTCCTTACCACTATGCCACCTGCTGACCCAGACAATATCTATTTCTAAAAGAACAGAATCTCAGATTTTAAAACCATCATATGGTTTAGTTTTCTATGTAATATGTGATTTTTTTTTTTAACTTGTCAGTTCACTGAAGGCATGCTTGCTTCCTTATCAGTTATGGAACTAAGTCTACACTCTGGAAAGACTAGTGTCCTATTACTTATGTGAAGCTCAGCAAGGTTAGCAAATATACATGTGTCTGAAACAATCAAGGTGCCTCTACTAAGAGATGTCATTGAACTGAATAACTGGGGTCAGACGGTGGCATTGTGGTTAAGGGGTTGGGTGCCAGATTGCCAACTGCTAGTTTGAGTCCTGGAACCAGTGGCTTGGAAAAAAAAAAAAAAAAAAAACAGGCACAAGTGTGTGCAGGCTCAAAAGCCCAAGAGGAGAGTGCAGAAAGGACTAGCCCATCTCCCCTGGGGTGATTTCTTTCAGTCAAATTCATGCATCCTATAACAAGAACTAAAACTAAAACAAAACAAAACAAAACACTATGAAAACAGGATAGCAAATGTTCCCTGTAAATCGCTTTCTTAAAAGTTGATTCATTCATTTCTTCCATAAGCAAGAGAAACAGACACACAGAGATAGCACCTCAATGGGGTCTTCAATGCTATGATCCACCCCAGCCAGTTCCAAATACTGGATATGTATTTGCCCAATATTCTCAGAAAGGTCTCTGGACTCAAACCCGGAAGTTTCTCTTGTGGGTCAACCTTGCAGAACATTGTGTTTACCACTGCACCACATCTAATCCCTACTTTGTATTTTCAAGAATTACTACCTGGCTCTCATTCAGGTGTTCCTGATTACCTAAGAAGTTGATCCAAAGTAGATTTTCTGGGCTAGCAAACTACTCCATGGTATTGAGAAATCTTCAACTAAAAATTATCAATGTTTTGCTGTTAAAAACAAACAAACCAAATAAGTGTTTCTGTTAAAAAAGACACTTCACTTTTTGTACTTAAATTCATGGATTATAAATTAAAATGCTCTTTCAAAACTGAATGCTGTAAATTTAAAAAGTAATCTGAGGGTGCTTTAGCATAATTAGAATAGGACCCCAAAGAGTACCAGTTATGAGTCCAGAGAGCAGTACATGAGTTGAAATGCTCTCCAATAACTTAAATCATAAAACAAGCAATTTCTCAATTAAATGAACTCTATAACAGGTTTCAGGAATAAACGAAGACCACAAGCCTAACAAGTCCATAAAAAGAAACAATACAACAATACAAAGGAATAAGTAACCTTATAAAGAAAATATACAGCTGTACAATTATTTTTTTAAATCATAGTTTGACAATCCAATATTGAGAACGTCATTAAAATATATCAAGGCTATGGTACTAAAGATGAATATAATTGCTACTTAACTCATTTGACCGAACTAAAATTATCCCAAGAAAATACAGTCTCAAGTTAACATGGAATGTTATCCAACTATAAAACCAATTATTTTAGTTACTTCATTAATTTAAACATACATAAAACAATTTCAATCAAGCCATATCTAACAGTTTAGGTCCTAGTAGACTTTGTGATTATTTTTTAAAAGTCTTACCTGTTCAATGACATAAAAGGCAAATTCTAGCCGTTGTTTCTGGAGCATTGGAATCAGGTGCAAGAAAAAAATTGGAAGATGTTCATGGCGATTACGGAAAGGAATGAGAACTGCCACCTTTAAAAAGAAAGTCACACAGGTAAAAAACATAGCAGCCAATCCTAGAGGTAAAGACAGAGGTACTGACCCTTAAAAACTTCTGATGGGGGACCAGCAGGTGGCATGGTGGCTAAGACACTGGACTCCCAAAGGCCAACCATGGTTTAAGTCCTGTATCTGGTGGCTTGAAAATCATGCCAGGTGCATGTGTGTGCATACTCAAAATCCCAGGATGATCATGGAGTCAAATGGATTGCAGCATGGCCATTCCCCTAGAGGGTGATTTCTCACTCCCCCATCTCCCTGTCTCTCTCCAGCAAGCACATGCACCCTATGGCAAAAATGTAAAGGAAAGAAAAAAAAAGAAAGAAAGAAAGAAAAAGTGGGAAAAAAAACTTCTGATGGTCTTAAAGTCACACCAGTATGACTTTTCACACTGGAAGAGCAAAGGTAAGTAAAAATAGACATGGCTCATAGATATGGCCCTTATGCTCATGCCACTAGGTCTCAAGAAGCTAGGGAGGTATAAATGGCCTTGAAGGCTATTCTAAGAACTGTAGTCTCTATCCTATGAACACCATGGAAAATGACTAAAAGATTTAAAGGGAGTGATAAGTCACATCTGGTAATGGCAAGACTATTCTGCTGGCAGTATGGAAGAACAACTGGAGAAAACCAAAAATGGACTGAGACAGAGTTAAGAAATTAATGCAACAGTAAAAGCAAGATGTAATAATAGTAGCTTCAACCTCTTAATAGAGGGTACAGGAGAAGAGAGGTACACATTTTCAAAATATTTAAGAGGAAAATTAACAGTGTTTGGCTATGGGCTAGACGTGTGGAATGAGAGAGAACAATGTGGGAAGAGTAACTTCAAGATTTTAAAGTAGATTCTAAGTAATCATTTTTTTTTTAATTTTAAATAGAATTTTAAAGTGGTTCAGGTCAGCCAGTAGCATAGTAGCCGGGGTGGCTAAATCCCACATAGCCAACTGTGCACTTCGAGTCCCAGACCAGCAGCTTGAAAAACATTCCAGACGTTGTGTGCATGCAAGCCCAAAATCCCAAGGGGAGAATGAGGGAGAAGGGATTGCAGCATGACCATTCCCCTTGAGGTGCCGTCTCACTTTCTCTCTCTCACTCTGTCCCTTTCTGGCCAGTGCACATGCCCTCTAGGATAAATAAAAGGATAAATAAAAAATGTTCCACTTGTATCTATTATCCTGCACTTGGTTTATCTGGCCTAAAGATGTTTAAAGTTGTTCTTTCTTTCAGGAGGAGTGACAGAGAGAAAGAGTCAGACAGCACTGTTAGCAGAGTTTCATGCTGCAATCTTCCAACCTTCCCAGCCAGCCAGGATCATGGGCACATCTGTCCAGTGTGTACTACTCAACCAGAGAACGAAACTCTCGTCCGTCTGTATGGATCTGGCTTCCCTTGAGTAGCATGCTACTGCTGTACCACCAAGATGGCCCTAGCCTTGGAGATATTTTTGAGAAATACAACAGAAACTACAAATCAACATTTGTGGAATTCCAGCCATAGCCTGCTGAAGGAACTCAACCATGTATAATTTTACCATAAAATATATCCATCAAATTTGAAGTTAATATAGTATATTCCATTTAATGAAAATGTATAATTAAGCTTTTAGTACATTTTATAAATTATATAACTGATAGAATAATATTAAATTAAAAATTAAATTGATCATAAAATTATATTAGGATGATAGGCTTAAGAGAAAAGGTCATGTAAGCAATACAAAAAATAAATCCTTTTTATAAACCAAAGAAATTTGTTCTCATCCAAAAAGTAAAAGAAAAAATCATGTATATAGAAATGAAAATCTTTTCTTAGTACACCAGTCTTTTCACTAATATGAAAATAAAACCCCACTTATTGGAAATCTTAAACTCAAGACTGAAAATGCCATCTCTATAAAATATGTTAATATACAATATGGGAGGGGCCAGTAGGTGGAATGGTGGGTAAGGTGCTGGACTCTCACATAGCCAACTGCACTTCAAGTCTGGACTTGGCATCTTGCTTTCTCAGTTTTCCTCCCTCCTTCTTTCCTTTTCCCTCTCTCCCTCTTTCTTTCTCTTTGGTGAGCACATGTACCCTATAGCAAATTTTAAAATAATAATAATAAATAAAATTCAATAATTATTTCAAAATATATATAAAATGTGGAAATAAGTAAATAACTATAAACCATCAATTACCCAAATCCTCTATTTCTTGAATCCAAACTTTGTCATATAAGCTAGTTCTTCTTACAATTCAAATTTTGCCCTTAGAAAAGCTAAAAAGTTTTCTAAACTACTTTTCTTATAAATTTCTGAACTATGCTGGCTTTATTATAACCGTGGGTTTTTTTTTTTTTTTGAGAGTTTTTGCTATAGGGCACGTGTGCTCGCCAGACAGACAGAGAGAGACAGAGAGACAGAAAGCGAGAAATCACCCCCCAGAAGGGATGGTCACGCCGCAATTCTTTCTCCTCCATTCTCCTCTTGGGATCTTCGGCACACACGCACATGCGCCCGGCGTGAGTTTTAAGCCACCGGGTCTGGGACACGAACCGCGGTCGACTACGTGGGAGTCCAGCGACATAGCTATTACGCTAACTGCTGGTTCCCATAACTGTGGTTTTTCTAACAAGAATTTAAATTAAAACAAAGTTTTTGAGCCAGCAGATAGCATGGTGGTTAAGTGGTTTGAGTCTCACATGGCCGATGGTGGTTTGAGTCTCAGACCTGGCAACTTGAAAATCATGCTGGGTGAGTGTACGTATGTGCCCAAAATCCAAGGAAAAAATGGAGGGAAAGGGAGTGCGGCATGGCCACACACTCCCTACCAAGGGTGATTTTTCATTTTCCCTTCCTCTGTCACTGTCTCTGTCTGTCTAGTTGGCACATGGGCCCTATGGCAAAAACCTAAAATAAATAAACAAATATATATTTATATATATATGTTTTCTACAGATCATATGTTCAAAAGCACTAGATTTTTTTTTAAAGAACATTAACAGCAAAACAATATCTAATTAAAATACCTCTGTGTCACTCTATAGTCTGATTTCCTAATACAATCTAAACTGATTATAACAGAAAATTATGGGGACCAGCAGTAGTGTAATGGTTATGTCGCTGGACTCCCACGTAGTCGACCACAGTTCATGTCCCAGACCCAGTGGCTTAAACTCACGCCAGGCACGTGTGCATGCATGCCCAAGATCCCAAGAGGAGAATGGAGGAGAATGGATTGAGGCGTGGTCATCCCCCCTGGGGGTTGATTTCTCGCTTTCTGTCTCTGTCTCTGTCTGGTGAGTGCACGTGCCCTATAGCAAAAAAAACAAAAAACAATTATGTAAAAGCATTAAATTTAATATTTTGACAATAATTTTTTACTATATCTACTAAATTTTACTAATGAATACATAAATGAAAATGATTGATAACGCACAAGTTTCAGACCTACTCCTCCACGTAAAATTGGGATTTGATATAAGATATCATCAACAGAAAATACTGACTTTCACCTGTATATTTTGCATTACCAGGATCATAAGTAGGGACATTTTTAAGAATAGTTTAATTTTAAAAGAGAACAAAAGATGGCTTAGTAAAATCAAAATTATCTAAACTAAAATCTCTGCTATTCATTTTCCTTTAATAATCATGGGACAGCACGAAAAAAAAATAGAGATAGTAGCTACTATGAGGCTGATGTTTTCTGTTTTGTTTTTTTTGGGGGGTGGGGGTGGGGGCAGTTTTTTATATAGGGCACACGCGCTCACCAGAAAGACAGAAACAGAGAGAGAGGTAGCAAGAAGTCACCCCCCGGGGGGATGGCCACGCCACAATCCCTTCTCCTCCATCCTCCTCTCAGGATCTTGGGCATGCATGTACATACACCGGTGTGAGTTTAAGCTAACAGGTCCGGGACTCGAGCCATGATCAAATACATGGGAGTCCAGAGACATAGCCATTGTGCCAACTGCTGGTCCCAATGTTTTCATATTTATATTAATTATTTCACACTTGGCAGGTGGTAGGAACTAATGTACTAGTCTAGCACACAGCATCAAGCCTAGTTGGTTAAGCCTGTAGATTTTTAGACCATAACTGTTTAAGCCCTCCACCTGAACCCTGACTGGAAAGTTGATGTCACAGGTAAGTAAACACTTCACTTTAACGACCTGAAAAACATCACTATCTTCCTCTGCCAACCTCCCTTGTAGAAATAACCTTGTCTCTAAAAAGCATCCAGCCTGTGTCGAAGTCTTCCACACAAACCTGCAGTGCTCAGGAAAAGTTCGGAATTGCTGAAATCACCAGTTTTGGTTTCAGTTCTAATTAGCTAGCCATTTGTTTCCTTGGCTGGTATTTTTTTTTTTATTAGAAAAAAATAAAAGGGCCTCAAATATTAATATCTAGAATCAAGTTAACAGCAGATGTTTAACATAAACTAGTTATTTCCCCTTTCCTTCTCAACTCTGATCCCATGTTAGAATGGGACATAACTAGGGGGCCGGCAGATGGCGTGGTGATTAAGGGCGCTGGACTCCCACATGACTGACCATAGTTCAAGTCCCGAATCTGGCAGCTTGCTTTCTCACTTTCTCTCTCTCTCTCTCTCTTTCTGTCCCTCCGGTCAAATTAAAGTTAAATAAAATAATTCTAAAAAAAAAAAAAAAAGAACAGGACGTGACTAGAATATAAACAGGCAGAGAGAGGTTAGAGGAGAAATGACTTAAATATGGCAAATCTAGGCCACCTCTGAACAATCTCCAAGACTCCTCTCATACCTCTAGTTACAAAGCTCAGAACTAGAGACTATATTCTGAGACAGATTTCCAAAAGCAGAAATAAGAGCAGCATTATCATAGAATTTCTATATAAAATAAGCTTAATTTCTAGAATCCTGAATTACTGGATCATTGGAAAAGTCACGGTGCATTTTTGTATAAAGGGACATAGAAAAATATATCATGACTTTTCCGATGGCCCAATAGTTTGCTTCTAAAAACTTCTTTTCATATTGTTACCTGAGTCCCATGGAGGTATGGTCTACTAGTATTGCTAAGCAGAACTACTCATATAAATAACCCGCTCTTAAAAAATGAAAACAAACGATAAAATTTAAAATCCATCTCACATAGAACACTGGGAAAATGACAAGCATACACTTAGTTTTTCCAAACCCAAATTATCCTAGTTGCACCCCCAATGCACCCCTGTGAGTGCACGTCTCAACATGACCCTCCACGCTCCCCCACAGCCTCTGTGACTCAGCAGACCACGTCTCCCATTAGCATTCAATACACATATTCACCAGCAATTGTTACATACAATTTATCTGCCCAGGACACTTTTGAAAAGTGGGATATATACAATTCAGGCCATATGCCATACAGATAACAATGATGAGGCAAATTAATCAAGAAATATAAAAAGATTCATTTACTAAATGAATCTTATCTGGGAAACTGCCTACAGCAATTATAACACAGAATGTTTTGCCAAAATTTGTACTGGAATCCATGTGAGCAGCTTCAAATTTTGTGTGATGCTAAGAGAAAGCTCAACGTTCATTTAATCATTTGTAAGAAGGCTAAAAAGGCATTTTTCCCATAAAGTCAATTCAACAAAACTGTGTTCCATGCTTACTTCACACAAAGTGCTCTGTACTAGTAATGCAGACATAAATTACACACATCCCAACCATGACTTCAAGGTCAATGAATTCGAGGCTCTTTTTCAAGACATTAACAATATAGCATTCTTTCCACTCCCTATCAGTGATTTTTTTTTTAATTTGGTACTAATATACCAATATGTTAGAATACTGATATTTTAAAAGAGAAACTAAAAACTGTTATCAGATTGAGATTACGTAACAACCCTTTAGGGTGTATGATTTGATTTAATCATCTGTTTTAGTTTGGATTACATAAATGTCGTTTCCTACTCATATATAACACTACATGAATATGCTTTTATTAGCCAATTTCAGAGTATTGAGAGCAGCTCTGGTTTAACCCACAGTTTTTAAATGTTTTAAAGCAGCAGAGACAGACCTTACCATTTTCATATAGAACATTAAATAGAATTCTGTCATATCAAAAAGATCAAAAACTTGAGCTCTGCCTCCTCTTATAGAGGTGAAGAGCCTGAAGTGACCTCTTGGTGGCCTCTTTAGAATTCTCAGACTCTGAAAAACAGAGCTTGAAACCCCCAATGCTAGATTCAGTTTAAAATTCAGATTTTAATATCCTCCCTGTGAGTTCTCAGGGTTTCAGAAATTGGTGGGGCTATGCCTGCAGGTGTCAGTAATCATTAAGGACAGCTGCAGGAGGCAGAAAAAAAAAAAAGTCTCTCTTCCAAACAGACCAGAACTAAAAAAAGAAAAAAATTAACTGTTTTCCAAGCCAAGCTCATCACATATTTAATTGCCAGGAACTCCAAGAGATTGAGAACATGAGCATACATTTTGTACATGCATGGGTGCATTTGCAATCTCCACAAGCAACACCATTAAGTCACATTAGAATTGTAAATGTCCATGCATTAAATTAAAAAATCTTGATGTCTTACATTTACCAAGACTTAAAAGATATTTTACACTATATTTTGAATCAAACACTTTTTTTTCTCAAATGCACATAACAGTCATATTACTTATGAAAAAATGTACCTCACCTTCCATCTAGGCTTACAGTCTTTAGGCCTCCAGTGACCTCCTGGCTCAATATCTAAATCCTTGGAGAAGAGCTGATGAATTTCATCAAAACTAACTTCGCTTACATTGACATTGAGGAATCCCCCTATAAGCCAAAAACATGAAGAATTGTTTTAATATTTGTTGCCTCAAAGATGCAAGCAGTCAGTCAGTAAGGTAATGGCACAATTTCGTTGCCAAGACAGTATGATTTATTCCTTTTATCACCACATAATTATTATTATTATTTTTTAGAGAAATTTTTGCTATAGGGCATGTGTGCTTGCCCACGAGACAGAGAGAGACAGAAAGAGACAGAGACAGAAAGTGAAAAATCATCCCCCAGGGGGATGGCTACACCGCCATCCCTTCTCCTTCATTCTCCTCTTGGGACTTTGGGCACACACGCACACCCTCCCAGGCATAAGTTTTAAGCCTCCAGGTCCAGGAGGAGGCTACATGAGTCCAGTGACGTCACCACTACACTATCTACTGGTCCCATCACCACACATTTATTAATACCCTCTCTCACTTGATAATAATGCTATGTTGGGTAAATCAGCCAAAGAAAATAATCAAATTCTTTATCTAAACTTTCTGCCTTTCTTTATTAAGAGAGATTTTTGCTATAGGGTATCCGCCAGGTGGGGATGGTCATGCCGCAATCTCTTCTCCTCCTTTCTCCTCTTAGGATTTTGGGAACACATGCACATGCACCCGGCATGAATTTCAAGTCTCTAGGTTCGGGACTTGAACCACTGTCTACTATGTGGGAGTCCAGCAATATAACCATTAGGTTATCTGCTGGTCCCTAAACGTTCTGCTTTTGAGCAATGTATTTTAATTCTTTGGAAAATGTTTGCATAACATTGTGACTTAGCATATCAATGCAATTTAACAACTATTTGGGAATTTACAAACTATGTTTAATGTCAACATTTTCAACAGGAAACACAATAGCACCATACTTAATGAGTTATATAAGCAGTGAGATCAATCAGGAGCTGAATCTTAGCTTCTGTCTACTGGGGAGATTTCTTCTTTTTAACATGTGTGTGCTCACCAGAGAGACAGACAGAGGAAAAGCGAGAAATCTCTTAGGGCCTCAGCTTCCTCCTCTATTAAACTGGATAGTAATGCCTGCCTTAAGAAAGTTGCAGCCATCAGACGAAACAGTCTGTATGAAGGATCAAATACAAGGCCCAAGTGATGCAGGCAGGACTCCATCTTGGAGGAGCGCCTCCATCTTGGAGGAGTGCCTCCATTATAAACTGTTAAATTCCTGTGACTAATAACTCAGGGCTGATCGCTGTCTAAATTACTGCCCCTCCCTGGAGCTACAGGGTAACCGGAGTTGGGTGGATTAGTACCTTAAATACATTAGTACTTTGAATAGATTGGTAACTTGAATAGATTAGACTTCTGCTTCTCTGACTTCTCCCTTTGAAGCTATGTAGGGTGGGATCTGAGCCCAATCCCCACCCCAAGACCTCCCGTTCCCCAATTCCCCCATAAAAGATGGTGTCCAACCCCCAGTCGGCTGGAGATTTTGAGTGTTAACTCCTCCACGCCCGCTGGCATAATAAACTGTTTTCCTAATCTCTCTGAGTGCTGCTTTCCACTCCTCGGCACCTGGTTTTCTGCAACACAAGCACTAGGTACACTGAATAAACGTTAGCTACTATGGTATCCTACTGACATTTCTTTTAAAATTTTGCAAATACAATTCAACAAATTTACTTTGAGTATTTATCATGCATTAGGGCCCTTGGTATGCAAAACTGAACATTTCAAACACAGACTTCTATATCCCGGGTCTAATAGGCACTCACTCTCCAAATTAATAAATGTATAATATTACTGGAAATGTTTTTACTAATGGTTTTTCTAATGCCCACCAATGAAATAGGAATGAATATTGGATGGAAAACTAGTTCCATTAACCCAATCAAAAACAGAACTAAGAACAAGAAAGCCTATGTATCTTTATAGAGAATCAAAATAGCTGCATGATCACAGAGCAAAGCTACCCTCAATGTTTTCAATGCCACTGAGATCAGTATGTAAAAGGCTTGTAGAATGAACGGGATCTTTCATCTTTTAGCAGTTTAAATTCACCCATTAACTTCCAAATAGGTACAAATTGCTCTGGAATGCCCTCCAGCCAAATTCTCTTAAACCTTCTCATCTCATAAAATACAAACCAACAAATGCTCAGGTTCCCCACTTTAAAATCCTCTGTGGCCACAATTTCACACAGGAAACACTCAGTTCCTCTCTGGAGAGCCCTTCCCCTCCACACTATTCTAGACCTTGTAAGGTTTTCACTATGGCCTCTGCCCTCCCCACTTCAGACTAGCAGCCTCTGCTCAGCCCTGAGGCTTGCTAGAGAAGGAAATGCAAATATCTATGTTCCCCCAGAGTAAACCAGGAAAAAAAAATCTGCCATCTTCTAATTTCTGCCTGTTCTTTATAACCAAACATCCACTCTTTAGTGATATGCAAACTAGTTCATCTTAGAAGGGTCAGATTTACCCAAAAGAAAGAGACACCTATGAACTTGCAAAGAAAGGGTAAATCAAATGTAAGACTATTCAGCCACTGTAAGTACAGACTATCATGACTGAGCTGACAAAAACAGAATCTAATGCTGTAATCAAATAGGATTCACACAAATAAATCTGATGCATTTAATAGTACGCATGATTGCTAAAATGATAGTAATTAGGCTAAATAATAAGCAGTTCATATAAGTAACTGAAGTTGTTATTCTTCCTGCACTGTTAGGCCAAATTTTTTGTCTTTTTTCCAGCGTTATTGCTTCAACAGCTGTAATCATCATTGTCAGCAGTTTCTTCAGCACCCTTTGCAGTTTAATTTCTATTTCCAATGCACATGTGCTGGCAAATGAAGAGACAGGCCTTATACCTCCCTCTTCAATGGAAGGCTTCCTATGTCCATCGCTATCCCTGAGGCACCCTAGGTTCATCCTGATTGCTCCCAGATACACACCCCTGAGAGTCTGTTAGCAGCTATTCCATGTGCTTCTCCCACTCTGCTCTGAGATCCTAGTATCTTGCTGGCTACTGGGCAAAGGTGGCCCAGTGACAGGAGGTTGTCCTGCCAAAGGCAATAGCAACATCATTATGCTGAGAGGGAAAAGGGGAAGAAAACAGGCCCCAGGCTGGACATTACCACCTTGCAAACAGTGAAAATGTGATGAAAGAGAGGAGAATAAACAGTATTGGGGGCTGGGATGTTGGTGCTAGGGAGATCTTGTACATGTGAAAGAGATTATTCCAGAAAGACTGGCCAGGAGGAAGCACTCAGAAGACGGTGTCGCAGTTTTCAAACCACACTCAGTGGAAGGGCTTGTCAGGAGCCTCCACAATGGCCACTTCCATCTCTTAATGCACTGGGTATCCCCTTCGAGTCTAACTCAAGAAAGTGTTCGATTTAAAAATCACCTGCTATTGGTCTAGCAGGTGACATGATGGTTAGGACGCTGAACTCCCACATGGTCAATCAGGGTTTGAGTCCCAGACCTGGCAGCTTGAAA
Organism: Tupaia belangeri chinensis; assembly: GCF_000334495.1. NCBI lineage: Eukaryota > Metazoa > Chordata > Mammalia > Scandentia > Tupaiidae > Tupaia > Tupaia belangeri. The sequence goes on along the minus strand of NW_006159775.1, from coordinate 5,100,943 downwards.
TTCACACCAGGCACATGTGCATGCCCAAAATGTCAAAAGGAGAATGGAGGAGAAGGGATTATGTCATTACCATTTCCCCTGGGGAGCAAATTCTCACTTTCTCTCTCTCTCTATGTCTCTGGTAAGTACATGCACCCTATAGCAAAAATCACTCTTAAAAAAAAAAAAAGAAAACCTGCTATGAAAAAAAGTCAGAAAATAATTCACTCTTTACTTGTGAAGAGGTAAGCAATTAGCCAGGCCAGCCCCATTTATTTCAGTTACTGAGATTTCAAAAGCAAATGAAGAGAAATGATCCAGAGAATGCCAAATCTTCACTTTCCACCTCCGCTAAATCTGAAGTGTTCAACTAGGAATATATGTTTCTTTCCC
>NW_006159775.1:5098317-5100051 GCF_000334495.1 Tupaia belangeri chinensis | reverse complement strand
CTAGTTACTTAAAGTAAAAAAGGGGAGGGGCATGTGGTGGTGTAGGATTTACACAACTAGAACCACATGAGAAAGCTTCTGGGTTCACTTCCTGGGACCTCCCAGAGCACACGGCATGTGTGCACACACACACCTATGATTCAGGCCAGCTGGAATCGGGGGTAAATAATGGCGTGAAGATCCTGTTGCAGAAGCCTGTCTCTGTAGCTCTCAGATTAAAAAAAATAATAAAAAATAAAAAACAAAGTCAAAAAATAAATATATTGACTGAGGTATCCATTTTCTTAGTGTAATCAATTAGCAAACAGATGTAAATTAAATAACATATACCAAATACTGAATTTGACTCCCTTGAGGGTAGGTGGGGTTAGAAAGGAAAGAGCAGAAGGACTGAGTGCCAGAGGAGAGGAGGGGCTGCCAGTTACCTACAGGGTAAAGGAGAACAGCAGGGAATTCCAGTCACTTGTAAGCTACCTTTCAGCCTTGGCAACAAAGTCTGTGGGCCAAACTACTACTGGAAGGTGTGAGAAGAACTCAGTTGCAGCACTGGTTAGGTAGAGCCTTCACTAAAATGTCCTAGTGCTGAATTTCTGCATTTCCACTCCCTGGCTCCATCAGGTATAACAATGACTTTAAGACATTTGGTCAAAAGGTATCCCACGTGCAGACGACCCAAAACACCAGCCCCCTGTATAGCCCACGTTCTTGTCTCCTACTCTGACCACGGTGTACAACACCTACCCACCTTCCTCACCTGCTTACAGTTCTCTCTTGATTTACTCTGAAAGACTAACCAGAACCTCCCATTAAATGTCCTTGTTGCCTGCTCCCAGCTCTGACTTGTAACCCACCTGATAAACCCTTAGTACACCCCCAGGGGCCTCATACCCTTCACTACATTCTTCTGAATTATTTTCCTACTCCCCGACTATGGACACGCTGTCAACCACAACATGCAAGAATGCCTCTCATGTTGGGACACTGGGCCTGAACAAATGTGGAGTCTGTAGGTAAGCATGGACCCCAACAGCATCCTTGTTTTGTGGAATATAATGTCGCCTTCTGACATGATTCAAGACTATTTTTTTCCTATTAAGATACAGTTCTTAAAATAACAAATATTTAATAATATGAATTACCTATATTTATATTCTTCTTACACGTAAAGTAAAAATGAAGGCATACGATCTCTACGCAGAGTTGTTCTGTCTATAAATAAACTGTAATAACTGCTGCACTTATCTCGAGGTCTGTATCTATTCATTGCTATCTAAAGCCCATTTTGGATTCTCTGACAGTTGTCACTCTTTTACCCTCAGGGCTTTTAGTGTGCACAGCCCAAAGCTCTGATGACAACCTCAGAGAAAGACTCGAATTTCCCCTGGAAACATCCTTCTGGGCGAATTCCTCTCTAAAGTCAGAAAGGAATTGCCTCCTCCCCACCCCACACTGCCTGAGTATAGCTCCCAGGTAGAATAGTTAGAAGAGTCACTCTGCCATCGGTCACCTCCTGTCCCCTTTGGAGACAACACTAGACACTGCCTATTTTGATGCTTTTAAAAACGTCTTGAAGTCTAGAATTGTAAAACCCCTGCTTAACAAATGATTTTTTTTTCTTAAGAATTATTTATTTAATTCCAGTTGGTTTTTGTTTGTTAGTTTGGAGAGGTTTTTGCTATAGGGCGCGTGCGCTTGCCAGAAAGACAGAGACAGAAAGACAGAAAGTGAGAAATC
>NW_006159775.1:5087474-5098286 GCF_000334495.1 Tupaia belangeri chinensis | reverse complement strand
GGAGGGGGGGGGGGGATGGCCATGCCGCAATCCCTTCTCCTTCAATCTCCTCTCGGGATCTTAGGCACACATGCACACGTGCCCAGAGTGATTTTAAGCCACCAGGTCCAGGACTTGAACCGCAGTCGACTACATGGGAGTCGAGCAACATAGCCATTACGCTAACTGCTGGTCCCTTGTTTTGTTTATCATTTGACCAGAGAGAGAGAGACACAGAGAGAGAGAGAAGGGGAAAGAGAGAAAGCAAGCTACCAGGTCTGGGACTCGAGCCACTGTTGGCCATGTAAGAGTCCAGCACCTTAACAACCCCTCCCACCTGTGGGCCCCAACAAATGATTTCGTACTCAACTATTCTTGGATGACCAAACCTGTGCATCCTAAATGTAGGACAGAATGGTTTTTAGTCACTCATCCCCAAAGCCAAGTACAATGCCTGGATACGGATGGATGAATGAATGGGAATGGCAATGCCAGCTATGTGCCTTCCTCTCTCACCCCTGCTTCCTGCCTGTCTGCATTTCCACTCCCTCGCTCCATCAGGTGTCAGGACGTCTTTAAGACATTTGGTCAAAAGGTGTCCCATGTGCAAGTGACCTAAAATACCAGTCCCCTATATAGTCCAAGTTCTTGTCTCCTAATCTGACCACAGTATACAGCACCTAACACCCACCTTTCTCACCTGCTTACAGTTCTCTCTTGATGTACTCTAAAAAACTAACTGGAATGTCCAGCTAAAGTCATTGTTGCCTGCTTCTAGCTCTGCCTTGTAATTCACCTGATAAACCCTTGGTACACTCCTGGGGGCCTCATACCCTTCATTATATTCTTCTGAATTATTTTCTTACTCCTTACTATGGACAAGTTGTCCACTACTTTCAAAAATTCATAATCCAGGGGGCCAGCAGGTGGCATAGTGATTAAGGTGCTGGGCACTCCCACATGGCCAATCACAGTTCGAGTCCTGAACCGGGTAACTTGCTTGCTTTCTCTCTCTCTCTCTCTCTCTCTCTCTCTCTGTGTGTGTGTGTGTGTGTGTGTGTGTGTGTGTGTGTGTATGTGTCTGTCTCTGGTCAAATTAAATTAATGAATAAGTAAAAATAAATAATTCTTTGGGGAACCAGCAGTTGGCGTAATGGCTATGTCGCTGGACTCCCATATAGTCAACCGCGGTTTGCGTTCCGGACCCGGTGGCTTAAAACTCACGCCAGGCGCATGTGCATGCATGCCCAAGATCCCGAGAGGAGAATAGAGGAGAAGGGATTGCAGAAATAACCCCCTGGGGGGGGGGGTGATTTCTCGCTTTCTGTCTCTAATGTCTCTGTCTGTCTGGTGAGCGCACACGCCCTATAGCGAAAATCTCTCCAAAAAAAAAAAAAAAAGTTTCCCTGTCAGTAAATGACCATGTGTCATGCTTCTGGCCACCAGCTTTATTTGAGCACATTTCAGCTGCTTGAATTGCCTTCCAGAGACCTGCTTCCTGGAGGGAAGAATTCACTCTCCCAGTTCCTCTAACAGGTAGAGAAGTCACATGGCCATACACAACTGCATGAGACTTGGAAGCTGCCATATGTGTGAGCACAGAGCCACTGCAAAACTATCAGTGAAAGTGATGGCTGAGGCTAAGCCTTAGGGGATCTAGGCAGTGGTATCTGGTGTCCAGACCTGAGCACCAGGGCAAGGAGCTGTGAGCTCTTCCAAGTGGCAAGAGGAGATGCTTCACAAAGTGGTCTAGGCCTTGTTTTGGCTGTTCAGCCTCTGACTCTAACGCTCTGGGCTACCTAGTATCTTTTCATGGATTCCTTTTCTCCTCTTACACTGGATAAAGTACATTCTACGATGTGCAATGAAAAGCCCAGACTTTCGCTCCAGGTCTGTGATTTGGCTTAGAGGCCTGCATTTCTGACAATCATCCTAGCTGATTTCTGATCATCCTGAACCATACCTAGAGGAACAGCTCTTTGACCTCCACACAGCACCTATACATTCACCAATACCTTATCCCCCCCACCTTTCTAACCTGTCTCACCTGGGCTGCCCATCCCCTCCGTAGAGCAATGATTTTCTCTGCTCAAATTCTTTACTTAATAAACGCTTTGAAGAGAATCACATAAGCACACAAATTAGTCTCATCATTTGGGTAAATATTTAATACACTGCCTGGTTTTCAGCCAACACAGTGTCACATTTTTTTGTGCTTTTTTTGACCCCAAAGGAGGACTCTCTAGGCTAACCCTTCAGTCCACCTTTCACTCCCTTTTCATTCCCTACAACAACTTTTAAATATTTACTCCTCCCTTTTAAGCTGTTCAATTCATACGCCTTTATTCTTCACGCCTCTCCTGTCTGTAGTGCCACAGCCTTGGCACACGTCCTGGTTTCCTTGTGGCCCTTGGCGGTAGGCTCTCATTGGTCTCCATTATTCTAGTATCGCCCCATCCTCATCCATCTTCAATGTCTCATCCCTGATGTACAGACCTAGTGTATCGCTCATCTACCTAAAGCCTGCAATGGTTCTTCCTTCCCCTAACACAGTGTTTTTCCCCGTTTTTGCCCCTACGGCCTGTGAAAATCAAGCCCTGAAGACCTGAGAGAAATGCGAATAGGCTCGTAAGTCAACCCTCTGCTGTCAAGCCCAAGGGCTTTGCTCCCTCCAAAGCCCATCTCAGAGATGCTGAGGGACTCACAGAACCCATATGGCCTTCAGATTTCTGTCTTTTACAGGAGGCCCTTCACCTCCCTGATACATCCCACTTGCACACTCCCTTGGCGGGTGAGGGGGTTACCACTCTCCATTCCTGAACACACGGAGCCTCCTAGTGCTCAGTTGCTGTTCTCACTCAGCTACCTACTGGGCTAGGCAAGACCTAGTCCCAATGTCCCCACTCTCTAGTGTCTTCCTTTTCCCTCCAAAGTGAACTGCTGTCTCCCATTTGTCACATTCACAACCTGTCCCTGGAAGCATACTGCTGTCCTTTGTGTTTCCCGCTCCCCACTGGAACACATGGGGACCACATTCAGCTTCGTTTCTCTCCTGCCTACCTCATGAACCATGTACGGCCTGCTGAATTGCCTGTTCAACAACTGCTTGTTTACTCTAAATGCTCCCATCTCTCTCTCTCCTTTTTTCCCCTTAAATTTATTTATTTCGTCCTTCCTTCCAAGAGGCACCCTCAACAGGGTCCTGAAGCCATGATCCATCCCTAGCTGCAGCAGGCCCAGATCACAAGCATGTGTATGCATGTGCCTGGCATGCTCAAGGAAGTCCCAGGACATGAACCCAGGACCTTTTCCACGTGAGTCCAGCTGCATTATCACTGCACTACCATCTGCTCCCCATCGCCTTTTTTCATAATAAACACATGCATGATGGTTTGGTACATTAAGCACTATTTGAGCTTTTTATTTGCTCCTCTTTTTTCCCTCTTGGCTGATTTTCATTTGAATCATTTAAAGACATCTCAAAATGTCCTTGTAGCTTTTGTTATATTCATAAGGTTAGTGACTATAGAAACTATTAGGGTCAAAACATAATGGAAACTACTCCACAAACAGAGCAGAATACATAAGAGCCACTGCAAATGCATTGTATCTGAATGAGAATTAAAAGGGAGGAAAATGAAAGGTAATTCTATCTTCATTTTAATGTGAAGGACAGAGACAGTATCCATTTCTACCTCACCCAGAAAAATCAAAACCAAAATATCCATTCTAAGCACTTATTACTATTTAGCTCTAGATAAGGTCAAACTTCTATTTTACTTCGTTAACCTGAAGAGTCTTACACAAATTCAATAAAGTTGAAAGTGAATGTGCTCTCTGGAGAATCTATAAATATCAATATTAACAAAGAAGCATTCTCTCATCTCTTCATATAAATAATACACATTAAAATAGGTTTCACAGTATAGTTTACCACTATGGAATAAGAAACACTGCTGAAATCTATGAAATGTATTTCATCTAAATTCTGGTTTCAAAAATTTAAGCTTTATCTCTATGGAAACCCAGTGTCAGTAGTCCCATGGCTACAACAGAAAAAAAAAATCAAAAAGGATTTACAACTAGATAACCAAACAGAACAACTTTAAGTTAACTTCACATTGGGTGATTATAGGTAAATCAAATACTACTCATACTCAAATGGTTTTCATCCAAATAAACCTTATCCTTACACAGAGTTCTTCTAACTGTCATTTGAGAAGTAATGTATTTAATTATGTTTTTGTAATCTTATGATATTTTACACTTAGATATTTTATTATACTACTCTCTATAATCAATGGGAAATATTTGGTTAATATTAAAAAATTAAGGATGAACAGCTAATCATGGCTTTTTTTTCTTTAAGGGTTTTGTTATAGGGTGTATGTACACGTGAGAGAGACAGAGACAGTGAGAGGGAAAGTGAGAAATCATCCCCAGGCGGGATGGCTATGCCACAATTCTCTTCTTCTCCATTCTCCTCCTAGGATTTTGGGCATGCACACATGAGTGCTTGGCATGAGGTTCTAGCTACCAGGTCTAGGACTCGAATCTTGGTCAGCCATCTGGGAGCCTAACCATCTTAACCACCAAACTACCTGCTGGTCCCAAGCATAAACGCTAACTTCACAAATTTATCCTAAGTTTCCCATTCCACTGGTCATTATAATGTTCAGCTCCATCATTCAAAATAAGGAGAATAAGGGGCCAGCGGATGGTGTGAATGGTAAAGCGCTGGACTCTCACATAGCCAACAGCAGTTTGAGTCCCAGACCCATGGCTTGAAAAGCATGCCGGGTACATGTGCATACACGCCTCAAATCCCAAGAGGAGAAGGGACTGCAGCATGGCCATCTCGGGGTGGGGGAGGGAAGAGGAGAGGTATGGGGGGGTGCTGTTGTCTCACTTTCCCTTTGGTGAGTATACACACCCTATGGAAAAAAGAAAAAAGAAAGAATTTGGAAGGAAGGAAGTCCAAGTGCTAGTTTTTAAATCTGAATGGGAGAAGTATGAATTTTGAAATCTGTCTTGTTCTTCAGCTTTTCAATCTTCCCTCTTCAAATAAGCACTTTGCAAAAAAAATACCAAGAATAAAAACCTATATGCACACATATATATCAAATAACATACTGCATATGAACTTCAGCACCCACAGTAATGATCTGATATTGATGTGCTCCATTCATGAGATTTTATCATGTTGTTATACCACAAACAAACAATTACGTCAAAGTTGAGATCACACTTACGCATATAAGGCAGTTTTTCTGGGCAGGGAAGGTATGGTAAATAGGTGAAGTTTTCTGGAAGATACGTTGTTGTTTGAACAAGATAATCACTTGAATTATTGCCTTCAGGATAATCTTGGAGAAAGAGAAAAAAGTTACAACCAAAAATTTGCCATTTGCTTTTCTCCTAATATGCAATATGTCACTGTCACTGTGAGGAGACTACAACATGCAATCTACAGTGGTACTTAAAAGCAATTATCTATAAAGAACTAGAGAAAAGCAAGCCAGTGCTGGAAGCGACCTCTCAGCATGATTTCCCAAGAGGAGTCTAGAGTACAACCCGCCCTTGTCCTCACACACAAACGTAGCAGCCCCATTTGCAACCAGAGCACCTGCTCCCACCCCTGTCCCTGAGCCAGATTTAAAGGTGTGAAAGTACACAGAAGGAATCCTCTGCACCATCCAACAGCCCAGGGTGTTCTGAAAGACCACACAGCCACAGCGCTGCTCCTGGCATCCACAAAGCTGAGGGGTGGGAGCAAAGTCTTCTCACCACCTCATACTTAAGAAACTAATTTACTCGCAAGGCGAACTTCTGTAATACATCCTGTTCTAAGCCTTTAGTCATTCCCAAACAGCCCCTGGAAAGCCCTCGAGCTATTATCACATTAGATCCATTATCTTTTTTTTTTTTTTTTTTTTTTTTGAGAGGGCTCTGGCGCTTACCAGAAAGACAGAGAGACAGAGACAGAAAGCGAGAAATCATCCCCCAGGAGGGATGGCCACGCGCAATCCCTTCTCCTACATTCTCCTCTTGGGATCTTGGACACGCAACACACGCGCGCTTGGAGTAGTGAGTTTAAGCCAGCAGGTTGAGGACTTGAACCACGGTCAACTACACGGGAATCCAGGGACATAGCCTTTATGCCAACTGCTGGTCCCAGGTCCATTATCTTTAAAGTCAGAAACTTACAGCACATGTAGGGCAGTGGTTGAGAACACCAAGGTCAAATTTGTGAGTTCGAATTTTTGCTCCAACATATACTAGCTTTGTGATGTAGAGCAATACATAATGTAATTTCTCATCTGTGCCTACCTCACATTGTCGTTCTGAGATTTTTGATAAAATGAGTAAAGTGCTGGTATGGTTTGAATGTGTATTCCCCAAAATTCATGTGTTAAATTTGGTGAGCTTCTGTAACAGTGTTGAGATGGTATACACTTAATCCAATTATGGTATTGAAAGATAGGGGGACTGGCAGATGGCATGGTGGTTAAGGCACTGGACTCCCACAGAGCCAATCATGGTTCGAGTCCTGGACCTGGCAGCTTGCTTTCTCACATTCCTTCTCTCTCTCTTCCTCTCTGGTTAAATTTTAAAAAATAATAATAATTGTGTGTGTGTATAAATATACACACATATACATATATATACACATATACATATTTAACTTACATATATACATATATGTATATATAAGTTAAATAATTATTTTAAATTTTATGTATATATATGTATGTTAAATAATTATTTTAAAATGAAAGAAAGATGGAGACTTTGGGAAGTGAACAGGCATCAGGGAGGAGCCCCATGATTGAGCCTTGGTGGATTTATAAGGACGTCTTGCTGGTGAACAAGATGGCAGAGAGCAAAAGCCTAAGCAGAACAGAGCAGGCCTGTGTCCACATGCCTCTACTAGCAAGAAGACTCTGACCAGATGTGGCTCCTGGGTCCTGGACCTTTAAACCAACAGCTGAACAGACATCTGTTTTATAAATCACCCAGACTCAAGTAATTCATTAACAGGACAGGTTAGAACAGTGCTTAGAACAATTCCTGGCTCATGTCAATATTCAGTCATTGTAGCGATCAGAGATTGGTTTAGAGATGAACATCAGACCCAATGTGAGACAGTGACAGCTTTAGGACTTCTGAATAAGGAACCAAAAGATAATTCAGTCCCTTTCTGGAGCAAAGGTCTGAGATGTCAATATGAAAACCCTAATATGTCAGTTTCCTGAGAGGTAGAGAAAGTCGGCCAAGATCAACATGCAGTAAGTGAGAGACGGAAACAGCCGATTAAACTACTGAACATCTCCTGGACCACACTGTGTGAAGTTCTAGCAGACACTTCAGGAAAATGTGAAGACATTCTTTCAATCTTCAGTAATCTCCTTCAATGAGAGAGAATAAAAGCTAATCCGGGGACCACAAATGATGTGATGGTTATGTCACTCAACTCCCACATAGTCAGCTGCAGTTCGAGTCTTGGTCCCAGCAACTTAAAACTCATGCCAGGCATGTGTACATGTGTGCCCAAGATCCCAAGAGGACAATGAAGGGGAAGGGACTGTGGCATGGCCATCCCCCTAGGGGTTGATTTCTTGCTTTTTGTCTCTCTGGCAAATACCTGTGCCCTATAACAAAAATCTCTCTTAAAAAAAAAAAAAGCTACTCTGACCCATGGGGAAAAAATGGAAGAATCTTGCAAACGGGATATAAAATATCCCAAAAGAGCCAAAGAAAACTAAGTGTGTCCCCTACACAACTCTGCCTGACATATACATATATATATGTGTGTGTGTGTGTGTGTGTATATATGTGAGTTGATGTGGATGCAGTTTGGGAGCCAGGATAGCACTTCTAGGCAAACAGACTCACCCCACCTTCAAGCCCATCTAATGGAAGAGGGCCATACTATAGCTGCTCAGCAGAGGTTGATGGGGATGGACAAAGGCTCCAGCTGGTACCAAGGAAAAGACTGGTGCTAGAGGAAAATGTCAAGTTCCAAAGGATGGCATGGAAATCCCAAATATGAAGTTGACAGGCCATCAGTAAGGTGTTAGGATAATTAAATTATCAGGAACTCCAACATACAAACAGACCAGTGAGTACAGCAGTGGGTACAACTGCTATCTATTCCACCAGAAGTGGAAAAGCCTTAATCAGAGAATCCGCCCCAGTACGTCTCTCTGCAGAACCCTTGGAAAGCACCTGGCAAGGAAAATCCTCCAAGCCATGGGTGAAGAAAGGCTGGTGAACATTGTTTTGTACATACAGGGAGAGATCAAGGCCACAGAAACTCCTCCAGCAGCCCATACTCTATACCTCACCCATGTTATCTGAAAGAACTGCCGATACTAAACAGAAGTACAGAAAGTCCAATAAGGTTGTGGTTGTTTTCATATGATGCTTTTAAAAACTGAGAGTCAGCAGATGGTGTAATTGTTAAGTCACTAGACTCCCATGTAGTTGGCCACAGTTTGAGTCCCAGACCTGGAGACTTAAAACTCACATCAGGCACCCAGCAAGAGGAGAAAAACCAAAGCTCGAAGATGTTCTTTATAAAATTTCACAATACAAAAAAGATTCCTAATGTCTGCAGGAAGAAAAAAAATGGCCTATGTACAGTAGCTACAGCCAGAAGGGCTATCCATTTCTCAAAAAGAACACTGGAAGAGGGAACCAGCAGTTAGCGTAATGGCTATGTCGCTGGACTTCCACATAGTCGACCACGGTTCGCGTCCCGGACCCGGTGGCTTAAAACTCACGCCAGCACGTGTGCGTGCGTGCCCAAGATCCCGAGAGGAGAATGGAGGAGAAGGGATTGCGGCGTGACCATCCCCCCTGGGGGGTGATTTCTCGCTTTCTGTCTCTATATCTCTCTCTGTCCAGTGAGAACCTGTGCCCTATAGCGAAAACCTCTCCAAAAAAAAAAGAAAAAAGAAAAAGAAAAAAAAAAAGAACACTGGAAGAGAGGAGAAAATACCTGGGAATTTTGAAGTGAGAAGACAATGTCATGGGCATTTTGAAATCCCTCTTAGTGAGGTCAACTCATGTGCCTAAAGAGCTCAGGAAAAAATCACTGATAGAAAAAATAAAAGGTTCAGCAAATGAGGCGGGTGGATCATGAACAAGTATTGTCAATACAAACAAAAAGATCCAGAAAACAAGTATCTTGATAACCGCTTGACTCAGGACAACAAACCAACCATTACTAATAGATTGCTAACAACATGAATAATATTGATTTGAATTTCAATTGCAATATAATTATATTGAGAGGATAAAGGTAGGTGAAATTTTGATGTGTTATAAAGTGTTAAATACTTTTCTCTCTAACTAGGTATAGCTAAAATTGATAAATCAAGAAATAGCACTATAGGGGCCAACATGGTGGTTAAGTGGTTGGTGGTTGGTGGTTGGCATGGTGGTTAAGGTACTGAATTTCCATATGGCCCACTGGTTTGAGTCCTGGACCTGGTGGCTTGTTTTCTGGCTTTCCTTCTCTCTCTCTTTCTGTGTGTCTCTGGTCAAAATTTAGGTATAGCTAAAATTGATAAATCAAGAAATAGCACTATAGGGGCCAACATGGTGGTTAAGTGGTTGGTGGTTGGTGGTTGGCATGGTGGTTAAGGTACTGAATTTCCATATGGCCCACTGGTTTGAGTCCTGGACCTGGTGGCTTGTTTTCTGGCTTTCCTTCTCTCTCTCTTTCTGTGTGTCTCTGGTCAAAATTTAAAAAATAATAATAACAAGTGGAGTTAAACAAATAATTTTTAAAATAGTAGTATAGAAACATGATAAAGTATAAAATCAAAATCAAAAGTAGCTTCCTCTGAGGACTGGAACTTGAGGAGTAGGATAGGTGGTGGCTGTTTTTTGTTTTAACTCTTTTCTACTTTTAAAATATAAAAGTATTACCTAAAAGTGTAAGAAAATTTACACCGTTTGTTTTTCAATATGAATAAACAAGTGGCTGGAACAATAAATACTGAATGGCAAATTCACCACAAATTATCATAGATAACTCTCTCACCCCAGTTTCTTTTCTTGCAACATACCACCAAAAAGAACAGTTGTATAAAGATGATGACATTCCTTAGTGTCTTCATCAGCCAGTTTTTACCAGGCATCTACTATACACTAAATACTCATAGGAGTGGAAAAAAGACGATAAATAAGATCGTCCATTAGGTGAGGGGAGTCTGTTGCCTTTAAGTGTTCCAAACCTCACTTTCTTATCATCCTAAGGCAGAAAAATATTTACATTCTTACACAATTCTCAAATAACTTCTTAATGCCATATATACTAAGTTTAAATAAGATTAATTCTTACTTTGCAAAATCTATCAATTATTCTCATTTTGCATGGGCCCCTTTTCTTGGCCATGTGCTGAGATCCCATAAACCCACATCCAAACCACAAAAATTCTATGATTTCTAGACATTCCTTCAAAACAAACAGTTAACTCCCTCAGGGGGTCCAGTGGCAACAGAAAGGCCAGTTTCACTTATGTTAGTTCTGGAATAACTGAATCTGTCACAAAATTAAACCACAATTATCAGTTTTACCAGTTTTTAAAGAACTAAAAAATTTTAGAAATTGCTTAAAGAAATATAAGATCAGTTTATTCACATTCTTTATATTTAAAGTTTGCATTTTAAATGTGTTACTCTTGGCCACATCATTATAACTGATCGTAAAGAGCTCAGTTTGCTGCCAGACTTACAAAAATACCTCCATAAATATCTAGTGACTTTTTGTTGTTGTTGTTATCTATCTATCTATCTATATATCTATCTATATATATATAT
>NW_006159775.1:5056599-5079246 GCF_000334495.1 Tupaia belangeri chinensis | reverse complement strand
AGAGAGAGAGAGAGAGAGAGAGAGTATGTGTTTCCCCATCACCCTGACCACCAGTCTGAATATCTCTTCCAACTGAAATCAATTTGTCTTTGGTTCCTAACATCTAATGAAGTGCCTGCAATATAGTAGGAACTCACTGTAAATAAAAACTTTGCAACTGATAATACAGCCAATAATGACTAAAGCTTTTAGAGACTACCGTGTAATTAATTCACAAAATCACTTTCTACAAAAGTGGCTGGGTGAGCAACATCCATCAGGTATAACTGCTGCATTCAAAGTCAGGAGTGTTGAAAGCTTATACATGATAGGTACATGGGAGAGATTCCCCCACAACTGCTTTAAATGGTAGACATTATTTCATCTAATAAATGGATGTAAACAAAATGAGTTCCGTGCCTCCTCCCTTTTTCTTTCCCTTCCAGAATCCTACCCAAAGGGCAACACAGAAGGAAAACTTCTAGACAGGTTCCATACTCTGCTTGCAATGGACCTTATCATTTAAGGGAAAGGAGAACAGGACGAGAGGACACCTCTACATGGTTTTACTCTTCCTATAAAAGGGCAGTTGGATGTAATGGCTATGTCACTGGACTCCCATGTAGTTGCCTGTGGTTCGAGTCCCAGATTTGGTGGCTTAAACTCACACCAGGCACATGTGCATGTGTGCCCAAGATCCCAAGAGGAGAGTGGAGGAGAAGGGATTGCAGCGTGGCCATCCCCTCTGGGGGGGTGGTGACTTCTCACTTTCTGTCTCTATGTCTCTGTTTTTCTAGCGAGCACACCTCTGTCTTTCTATAGCAAAAACCTCTCAAAAAAAAAAGGTAGTAGAAACTCAATGGTTTTTAGCCTTTTACCATTAGCTTGTCCTATCAGACTGACAGTGTCTGAGGGCCTCACGTTATGTATCCATCAAGTATGGAAATGTGCTGGGTTATTCCTTTTCTTTTTTCCTTCTCTCTTTTCCTTTTTTTTTTTTTTTCGTTCTTTTTATTTGCAATAGGCATGTGCACTCACCAGAGACAGAACGACAGGGAAAGTGAGAAAGCACCCCTCAGGTAGGACAGCCATACCACAATCCCTTCTCCTCCATTCTCCTCTTGGGATTTTTGGGCGTATGTGCTTTTGTGTGCATATGTGCACATGCATACACACACACACACACACACACACACACACACGCACACAGGCCTAGTGTGTTTTACAAGCCTCCAGGTCCAGGACTCAAACTGCACAGTCAATCATGTGGGATCCAGCCACCCAAACACCATGCCACCTGCTGGGTCAACGCTGGGTTAGCTCTAACGACCCTAGTAGCTGTAACATTACATGATCCTTATCATCTGCTTTAGGAACTATTCACTGAATACATCTTTTCTTAATATGACTGGCTCTGTAGGTTCAAAGGAAGGCATCACTTGATTATGAGTTACTCGATTTCTTTACAAAACATGTTATCTATTTATATTTGATGCTGCATAAAGTCAGGGATGGGGTTAAAAGTTCTTTTTGAAGCCAAATGTATTTATAAATATATTATCACAACCTATTTAGCATTTAGTGTTAAATTTTAAATGAGCCACAATATATATCCACCAATTCCCCCGAAGGGTCAATTAGCTGTATGTGCACCTTACTGGCCATTTTCTCCTTTTCTTTCTTTCTTTGTTTTTTTGGGGGTTTTTTTTGGCAGATCACATCTATATAAGTCTGTCTAGAAATAACCAGCTGCCTTACAAATAACTATTTATGTTCCCATCTCTTCCAGAAACCTAGAAATTCTCACATAGAGAGAAGATGTTTTTAGTCCCTTGATTTTAGCCAAAAGGCTGAGAAACAATGAGAACGTTTTTCTGAATGCTGCATCTCCAATATTTAGTTAAACGTACTAGCTATAATTATTGTTCAGTCAATGTTGGCTAAACAAACATGGCAGACATGCCCAAGTGCCGACTCAAACTTCATTTCCCCATACCTCTGAGTTGATCAAACCCCACTTTCACTCAGGGCATCGGCACACCCAGCTCAAAGGCCATCTCCCAGTGCCATCGTGGGTGGCCATGCATTAAGTGCTGGTCAGGGAGACATACGAAGAAATTCTGTGTGGGATTTCCAGGAAGGTTCCTTAAAAGGGCACCCTATTTGTTCTCCCCTTTTCCTTTCACCCCTCTTACTGACCCAGGTACAAATATAAACACGGGCGCCCCAGTGGCCATCTTAGACATGAGTGTACAGTGAAGCCACATGATGGAGAAAGGTGTGCGACGCTTTCCTCCACAGCAGCCACAGATATCCGACCTCCAGACTGCTCTCACGTGAAGCAGGAAGCCTCACATGCGGAAGCCACTCCAGCCAGGTCTCCATTACAATCACCAACCTGCCAATGACGGTGAATGACTGTCCATAACTGAGAATGACTGTCATCTGTAAAGTCTTACCATCAGTAAAGGAACCAAATGGAAAGGTTTCAAAGGTTCAGCAAAGTAGGCAAACTAACGGAAGTAGGCATCGGTCGTTTGGTCTTTCTCGACACTATGACTCAGTGAGAGGGAAAGCATTTTCTTAGTTTGTTTGGCTTTTTTAGTTGCAGGGTGCTGGGGGGAAGTTGGTCTTGCTCAAGTAATTGTCTCTTCTGACCAAATTCAACATCCACATGGATAATACACCCCAGAGGTCAAAAACCTGATATACAGGAACAATAACTTAAAGGTGCTTATTTCTTTTTAGCTGAACAAGATTTCAGTGAACACTTTCAAAATCAACCTAGGCCATCATCACACATCCTAAAGAAGTAATGAAAATGTCTACACTACTCCCCAAATTGACCGCCTACTCAGAAGACCAATTAACCTAAAAGACCAGTGATTGAGACTTTTACTGTAACATTAAAATATCAACTATGCTGAGACCATCTTCCTTTAACGTTAAAAGAGTAAAAGAAACAAGTTTTGATCTGTGGCATCATAAATTAGGTAAACGACTAAAATTGATTTAATAAAAGCAGTTGTAACATTAAATTGAGAATATGTTAGAGCCTTGAATGTTTAGTCTAAAACTATTACCCACCTTAACATACATTTAAAAAAGAATACCAGAGCTTGGAGATGAATACTTCATATTAGGGCAGAGAGAGAAATTAGGAGAGGAGATTTCTAATGGTACAAAGAACTATTAACACAAATTAAATCGTTAACTGTTTAAAATGAGAATGTAGGGGTATAACAACTGTCAATCTCACTGTGGGAACACTTCGATGGGGTAGTGTTCTTCTACAAAAGTTACATCTATTACATCAATCCTACCATCATTACATCATTAATTTGGCCTAATTTGATTTTAACCTTAAATGATTCTAACAGACATTCCACTTCCAGATAACTTTTTTTTTTTTTTTTTTTTGCTATAAGGTACCTGCCCCAGCGGAAGAAGAATCAGGAGTAGAGAGGAATGTCTCCCCCAGAGGGTGGGAGGAACTGGCCATGCCACAATCCCTTCTATTCCATTTTCCTCTCAGGTTTTTGGCCCCCACACACACATGGCCAGGTGAGATTTTCAAGCCACTGGGTCTGGGACTTGAACCACAGAGTTAGTCATGTGGGATTCAGCTACCTTAACCTCCATGCCACCTGCTGATCCCACAGATAACATTTTAAAAAGATAAGAGCAGTCACCAATTTCCCATTTCATAAAATTTCTCCTTTAGTCCCTCAAAAAGGCCATAAAACGATTAATTTGCTATAATTAAAACAAAGTGGGCTAGCTAGTGGAACAGTGGTAATACAACTGGACCCACATGGGACAGTCCCAGGTCCACGTCCAGGGCCCTCTCAATACATACTGAGCATCGCATGCATGCCCATGACCCAGGCTATCTGAGATGGGGGGATGACTGGTAGACCCTGTGGAGAGTGCCTGTGTATGTGTCTCTGTCTGTCCCTCTCACTCTATCTTGCTTCTGGAAGAAATAGACTTTTCATTTAAAAAAAAAAAATGTTAAGAGCTAGCTAGAAAAAGCATTTTAGGGATTACCATGGGCATAAATAGAAACAGTAGGGCTCACTAAAATGAATAAAGTATTCTCTGTAAGATTAAGTTCTCTTAAACACAACAGGTAAACTGAAAAACACATAGGCTGTTTTTTTGTATTTTGTTTATGTTTATAAGAACAAAGTACATCTTTGTACAAAACCCCATCACTTTTGTGAACTTTCCTTTAGACATCCTAAAATGCAACTATTCTGATGTACACTGTAAAATAACGACTAATGAGATTAGTAGGGATGCCTTCACCT
Organism: Tupaia belangeri chinensis; assembly: GCF_000334495.1. Taxonomy (NCBI): domain Eukaryota; kingdom Metazoa; phylum Chordata; class Mammalia; order Scandentia; family Tupaiidae; genus Tupaia; species Tupaia belangeri. Next base: position 5,074,954 of record NW_006159775.1, on the reverse strand, counting down.
TTAACGGGGAGTTACGTGGAGGAAAAAGCCAGAGGTCAGTTTTCCTGCTCTGTGACAACAGGAGCGAGAAGAGGTAGAGCGCACTAAGCAGGAGGCAGGCTTACCTGTGCCGTTGAGTGTACTGTTTTTATTTGTGTACAGCCTAATCATATGGCCTATGGTTTTCACGTTTTCTCTCAACATTATTCCACGAGCTTGTACCATAAAGAGATAAGTGTTGGCTGTAAGAGAAAAAGAGAGGATGACATGACTCCATAAGCTTTTCTTATTTAATATTCAAAATTATTGAAGTAACCAATAGACACCAACTTGCTCAATTCACATATCCAAATAGAAAAGAGAAATATCAAATGGCTACTTCCCACTATAAAAACATACCCCTTTATCTGTAAATGATTTTTACAAAATATATTTATAAATTTCAAAAGGGCATTTTGTTATAAGCATTCAATCTTATGGTTACAAGATTTATTTTCTCTAATTCTATATCAATTCCTTCAAGTAAAAAACTACACAAATACAAGGTTTTATTTCAACCTAATAGTAAATATTACCTTAAATCACTCTAATATCTTGCATGGATAAAGAGTTGGCAATGGATCCTGCAAATTCTCAGTGTGTTTGGGTAAAAAGGGTGATCAAGAATCTATGTCTGTTTTGGAAATTTCTCTTGAAAGTTTAGTTTCTTGAGTTTTTATACTCCCTTTCAATCACAATTTTTTTAAGAGAGTTTTTTGGGGTTTTTTGTTTGTTTTGTTTTGTTTTTTTAAGGGCACGGGTGTTTGCCAGAGAGACAGAAAGTGAGAAATCACCCCTGGAAGGGATAGCCATGCCATAATCCCTTCTTCTCCATTTTCCTCTTGGGATTTTGGACACTCATGCACATGTGCCCAGCGTGAGTTTTAGGCTGCTGTGACCAGGACTCCAACTGCAGTTGACTATGTGGGAGTCAAGCAGTGTAACCATTATGCCGTCTTCTGCTGGTCCCAACCACAAATCTACCTACCAGGATTGTAAAAGCAAAGGAAATAAAAATCAATGTGCATTTTAACAAGGATCAATTTAATTCTTTGTGATAAGTGCTTCAAAGATAGACCCATTTCTTCCACTCAGGGAAACCAGGAAACTGATAGCAATTACAAAACCCTCTGATGTTAGAGCTGCTGAGCTTCTACAGAGAGGCACAGAATCAGGTAGCAGGTCCTGGCCTGCCTTTGGGCAGCTCCCTGGATCTGTTCCCACATTCAAAGGCAGTGTTGGAGCCAGCAGATAGCATAATGGTTACATCACTGGACTCCCATATAGTGGATAGCGGTTCGATTCCTGGACTTGGCAGCTTAAAATTCATGCCGGGTGCTTGCGTGTATGTGTGTGTGTGCCCAAAATTCTGAGAGGAGAATGGAGGAGAAAGGATTGCGGCATGGCCATTCTCCCTGAGAAGGTGATTTCTCTCTCTCGCTCTCTATCTCTCTGTCTCTTTGGTAAGCACACACATCCTATAAGCAAAAATCTCTCTTAAAAATAAATAAATAAATAAATACAGACAGAGCTGTATACCAGGTGTTCTCTAAACACACAATCCAACATTCACAAAGTCCACTCAGATTCAAGACAGAGGCTCATGAGCCAAGAAACTACAAGTCTTGGTTAGCAACTCTTACTTTGAGATATGCTATTTTGGAACACAGTACTAAGACTCTCAATAAGATGAATGCTGAATAAAAAAATTTAAGAATGTCGATGATTTTTCTGGACTCCATTTCTCTGTGATGGTACAGAGAAGTAAGAGAACTGTAATATTTACCAGACTTCTTTCCATTTTTATATGAATTTGAATTCAAAGAACAAACAAATGCATTAAGAAAACTAGTAAGGAAATGGTAAAATAACACTTCTACTTTTGATCTATGAAAGAGATAAACAGAAATCAAGGTTTCACATGACCTATACCACAATCATTCTTAAGAGTATGTCTACATGCTTTCCAGAAAACAGACCTATAATTAGACTGAACGTGTTTAGGCCTGAATTTATTATACCTGATTACAAGCACCACCGGTTTGTATTACATTTTTGCGCTTGGATGGACCTTAAAAGTGTGAAGATAAGAGATGAAGAGAAGGAGGAATGGCCAACCAGAAATATGGAAAGATGTTCAATAAAAGCCAAAGTGACATGATCAATTCTGCCTAAACCAAGATCCGAAATTAACCAAAATGAGAAGGAGGTAAACAGCATCAAATGGACGACTAATACCAACTAGTTTATAGCCTCTTAATTTTTTCATTCTAATGTTATATGAAATTTGTTATCAGTGATATAACTATTTTACATTTGTTCTACAATAAACTGTAAAAAGAAGGCCTGCCACAGGGTAGGAGACGGAGCCAAGAGTAAAATGACACTGGCCTAAGCAAGTGAGGTCAGGCAAGCATAGTACATGTTTTACTGTGCTTTCTAGAAACAATTTTTTAACTTATGTAGTTTACAGTTATAGGTAACAAAACTACTAAGAAAAAAAATGGTTACTGAAAGTACCTGTAACAAAAGTGATTTTTTTATTATTACTTTTTTTTTTTTTTTTTTTGCTATCAGGTACATGTGCTCACCAGGGATGGAAGGAGAAGGGGAGAGAGAGAAAGAGAAAGAAAAGAGAAAGAGAGAGAGAAAGCAAGCCATCAGGTTCAGGATTGAGTCCAGCACCTGAACCACCACGCCACCTGCTGGCCCCAACAAAAGTGATTTCTGTACCAAAAGACTGTGTTTACCATTCCTTAGATGAATAGAGAAACAGAAACAATAAAACTAGACACCAAATTCTCCAAGTAGAAAATCTATTAGTTTATTTTAGATCATTTACAGCTCATTGAGTGACATTCTTTATGTTAATGGTCCTTATGGGTTTAATCCCTAAAGATCAAAGCCCATTAGGGAATGACACTATGTTTAGAGTGGCTGTTAACAGGAATAAAGAGATGTGTCCAAGTGCTGCAAGATACACTAAAACCACCAAGAGAAATGAGCACCTGATTCCAAACATCATAAAACTGTATTAGTCCACACTCAAAGAACTCAATACTTGCTAATTATCATTCATATAAGATGTAAACTCTTCTTTGACAAGTCTTTAGTTGGAGGAAACCCTTGTCTAAAATTCCTATTTCCATTTATAAGAAACATTTCAGAAAACAAATAGGAAAATCTAGCACTGCTTAATTAAAACCATGTCCACGTGTTCTCTAATTTAGTTCATTTTCTATTTGCTTCTATACTGTGAGACATAAATCTAATGTATTTATCAGTTCTGCTTCCTAGGAGAAATAAACTATGTCACCTTAAAAAAAAAAAAAAAAAACAGAAATCAACAGTTTATGAAAGCGTCAAAGCATTCTACACTGGGTTTGTGAGGAAGGAGATTTTATGAATTTGCTTTGTTCTCCACTTAAGAGAATTAAGGAATCTATCTACTATAAGATTTTCTTTCTCTGCATCTTTTCACATCCAGCTTTGTTCATTGAAAGTCCTATAAGTACTCAAAGCCAGGAGAATGTGCCGGTCTACAAGATCCAGAATGTTTCCAGAACCTTGAAGAACTCCAGCAGAACTCTCTGATCCTGATATCCCTGTTCCTAACTGCTGTGACACACTGCTACAATTTCAGGTCTTTTAGCATCAGTGAAGAGCTGATGTTGAATGGGAGATGATGTTGCTACCACAATCTGGCGGCTATAAATGCAGGGAGTGGAGCTAAGAAAGAGGACCTACAAATACAATGTGTGGAGGCAGTCACCAAAAGTAAAGCTCGAACCTGGAACTAACAGAGGAAAAATACCTAGAAAGGACATAAGAAGAAGAGGATCCGGTATATGGAAACACACCACAAATAAAAGGCACAGAACAAAAGGGCCCAAGATGAATTCATCTCAGCCTGAATGAACTTCAAAAGCTAATGGACTAAAGACAACAGGAGGTCAACCATGTCAAATGCAGCAGAGGCCAAGGAGAAAGATTTATAACTAAGAACTCAAATTTAAAAACGAATATACAAGATATACCCTTTGCCAGGCACCGTTAGACTGGCTTTACATACTCACACTAGCCTATTTAATCCTCACAAACAACTGCAAACAGTAGGTACTGACTTTTTGTTGTTTTTGCTTTTATAGGGACACATGCATTCGCCAAAGAAAGGAAGTTGGGTGATAATAAACACCCAGGAGGGATGGTATTGCCACAATCCCATCTCTTCCATCCTCCTCTTGGGATTCGGGGCAGGCACACACACACATGGCCAGCATGTTTTCAAATCACCACCTCTGAACTCGAACAGTTCAGCTGGCCATGTAGGATCCTGCTGCCCCAACCATCATGCCACTGGCTGGCCTCAACAGGTAATAACATTATTCCCATTTCACAATAAAGAAATTGAGACATGGGGTTAAGTAGTTTGCCCAAGGTCATGGTTATCAACAAGTGGGTGAAGCTCAAGTTCAAACCCAGCAGTCTGGCTCTAGTGAACTAGCTCTTCAGCATCACACCCTTTAGCTTCTGAAAAATGCTAGTTGGTGCCCAGGAGACGGCGAAATGGTTATGTCGCTAAACTCCCTTGACCTCATTCAAGTCCAGGATCCGGTGATTTAAAACTCATGCTGGGCACATGTGTGTATTTACCCAAAACCCTGAAAGAAGAATAGAAGAAAAGGGATTGCGGCATGGCCATCCCTGTTGTGGGGAGATTTTTCACTTTCTATCTCCTTTCTGTCTCTCTGGTGAGCGTTTGTGCCCTATAGCAAAAATCTCTCTTAAAAAAAAAAATGCTAGTGGGAAGTCACTGTCAATCTTCAATAAAATTATTTTAGGAAAGCAAGGGAAAATGGTGGAAATTTCAGTAAGTAAATAAGAGCCGTAAGTTTCAGAAAAGGAGAGTAAACTCAGCAATTAGCAAAGCCAAGGGAAGGTGTTTTGGAAAAGGGATCTGGGCATGACTTTGACCTGAATTAAAGAAACCAGAGGAAAAAGTAAATAATTTAAGGCACTAAAAGTAGCATGAGGAAGGAATGTTTTCATGGTGGGACGGTATACAGCAGAGGCTCTGAGGGACAGAGGCGCAGGGTGTATCCAGGGAATGACACTCCAACTGGGGTAGTGTTTAGTAGTAAGGGCAAGTTAGTTGGGAAGGTATAACTGGGTGGACAGGATGGGAAGGATAAACCAGCTTTCCAATAGTGCAAGGGGGAGAACTGCAAGGGGGAGAGGACTACAGGTCACTGTGAACAGGAGGTGAAACAGCAAAGGTAAGAAAGCACCAGAAATGGGAGCTCTGGAGAGGGGCCAGGGAGAGCCAGTCTCAGCTAATGTGGACACCCAGGTATGGCCGGGCAGGATGCAGATGGAAGACAAGGACCAAACTTCTCAGTGGTCACCAAAAGGGATGTCAGTGGGGAATAAAGTGGAGTGGGAACATGCAGAATTGAGAATTAACTGCAACAATCTTCCAGGGATGTAGGAAGTTGGAGGACATATGTATCTAAAGAGAAGAAAATGAATTAATTACTGAGTACCAGTTTTGGTCAGGTACTGAGCTAAAGATCACATATAAATATATGTAAATATACTTAGTACTTGTAATCACCTGTAGCAAGTTGAATGGGGACCCCCAAAAAGATATCCTAACTGCAACAATCTGTGAATGCTATCTATTTAGAAAGAAGTTGTTATGGATCTATTAAGGATCTTGAGATGAGATCATCCTGGATTGTCTGGGTGGGCCCTAAATCCAATGGCAAGTTCTCGTATAAGAAAGAGGGAGATTCTACACACACACACACACACACACACATAACAAACCTATTTATCGATATAGCAAAGGTAAGAAAGCACCAGAAATGGGAGCTCTGGAGAGGGGCCAGGGAGAGCCAGTCTCAGCTAATGTGGACACCCAGGTATGGCCGGGCAGGATGCAGATGGAAGACAAGGACCAAACTTCTCAGTGGTCACCAAAAGGGATGTCAGTGGGGAATAAAGTGGAGTGGGAACATGCAGAATTGAGAATTAACTGCAACAATCTTCCAGGGATGTAGGAAGTTGGAGGACATATGTATCTAAAGAGAAGAAAATGAATTAATTACTGAGTACCAGTTTTGGTCAGGTACTGAGCTAAAGATCACATATAAATATATGTAAATATACTTAGTACTTGTAATCACCTGTAGCAAGTTGAATGGGGACCCCCAAAAAGATATCCTAACTGCAACAATCTGTGAATGCTATCTATTTAGAAAGAAGTTGTTATGGATCTATTAAGGATCTTGAGATGAGATCATCCTGGATTGTCTGGGTGGGCCCTAAATCCAATGGCAAGTTCTCGTATAAGAAAGAGGGAGATTCTACACACACACACACACACACACACACACAGAGGCAATGTGAAGACGGGGCAGAACCTGGAGTGACATGGAAGAGGTGGAAAAGGCAAAGATAGATTCTCCAAGAGCCTCCACAAAGTGTGTCCTGCCAATACCTTATTCTAAAATTTTGGCCTCCAGACTGTGAGAAAATAAAGCTCTGTTTTAAACCACTCAGTGTACAGTAATGTGTTATGGCAGCCCTAGGAAACTAATGCACCACCACTCCGGGTAAGTGCACTTCCCTCTCTCTTGTAAAATCAGAAAACAAACTGAGAGGCAAGTTACAAAGACAAAATCAAACACTCAGGATTCAAGCTCAGATCTGAATGACGGAGGGGCAGTGATTCGGAAGACACTGTGGTTCAAAGTTATAGAGGAGAGGGAAGGACAAGGAAAAAACCTTCAATGTAAAAAGTTACATTGAAGTGACAATATGGGGGATAAACCAAATTCCAATTAATCCAAGAAGGAAGGAGAAACCAGAAAGACACTTAAAAGTTACAAGAAAGAAAATACTTCCCCATGTTATCTGTAGAACATATATGGAAGAAAGAAACAGGAGGGAAAAAACAAAGCTTCTATCTTCTCTTTGAAATTAACTACAGATATCTGACTCAAGTATCTCTGAATTTCTAAGAATTCACAAAATCTTCTAAATATTGGTTTCAGATGCCTAAGTTACCATCTTTCTACATATAGCCCCTTGGTCAATAAATGCCACCAAAATCATGCATCCATGCTGGTGAAGGAGAACATTATATCCAATAATAAAGGTGTAAATACCAGGATTATACCAGCCTACATATGAAACACTATGCACATATTCTGCCTAGGATTAAAGTATTACTTGGATTTAAAAAAATAATAATAACAAACGCCAAGGATCTACTAGGCGGTTAAACAATTCCCCTTATGTCAAAGAACTAGTTAAACCGAGAACCTTACCACAGTGATGATAATTCAGCACCAGGTATGGGCTCAAGAAACAGTGTAGTGCAAAGAGTTCCCAGCCTATAAAATCCTTTACCTACCTACCTTCTCTCCTTCCTTCCTCCCTCCCTTCTTTCCTTTCTTTTTTTACAAGAGACAAATTTTTGCTATAGAGAGCATGCACTTGCCAGAGAGAGAGAGAGACACTGACAGAAAGCAAGAAATCACCCCCTAGGGAGTTGGTTACACTGTAGTCCCTTCTCTATTCTCTTGGAATTTTGGGAGCACACACACACACACACACACACACACACACAGTGTGAGTTTTAAGTCACTAGGTCTAGTTGACTTGAACCACAGTCAACTACGTGGGAGTCCACCAACGTAACCATTATGCCATCTGCTGGTCCCCCTTTACTCTAAGTCTGTGTTCAGAGTTCTACTGAATCAACCAACAATGGATGCAGAATTACATACAATACAGATCTGTATTAGATCTTAGCCAACAGCTCAAGCTTTGCTGATATAAACACTAAAAATTAGCAAGAAATTCTTTACAACAGGTTTTTTTTTTTTTTCCCACTCCCACTCTGCAGTTAGTTTTAAATTATTTTTGGAAACTGAATTTGAATCCTGATCAAATTTAAATATCTTTAAATAAAAATGGACTTTTCCAACAGTCTTAAGATGTTTGAGGCAGAAACATGTTTACCCACAGACACTAAGTGCCTACACTTCCTATGCAATGTCAGGGGTAAGGAGCCAGGTGGGTTCCTCTGAAGAGGCACAAATTGCCTAAAATACCAGAAAGACTTGAGCAACAACCACAGTGCCAGGCTAAACTGATGATCGATGTAGTCGATAATTCAGAAAATAGACTCTAGTCCCATGAACACATTAACAAAAATTGCTATCAGCTCTGTCATGTGTTAATTCATTATACGATTCACTTAAAGTAAATACATACAAGTAGCTTCTTTAGAGCTTGACAGGAACCTAAGAGAGTTATGAACCACTTAAGGGAAAAGTAGGATCAGTTGGAAATGAGGAAACCAGGGAAGGAAAAATGCAGGCAATTAAAGCAATTTTAAAAATTGAATCAGGAAACTCACTTAATGATATTTTTAAACTAAAAGATCAAACCATGAATAAACATGCCCAGGAAACTAAAATTGCTGAAAATTGGTAGTTTCAGAATATACAAGGTGAACTCAAAATAAATCTCTACCCACTTCGGAACTCTATCAAAGTAAGAAAAATTAAAAGAACTATGTGATCTATACATTTCAAAACCATCCCCCAATTTCCTTGTGTTTTCACATAAATTAAATTACCTTTTGCAATTTTAACTTACTTATCCATGAAAGGAAAATGACTCAAAAGCAAGCAGAGAACACTGGGTAGAAAATGAATTTCAAGGACTTCCAAAGCTACAACATATTTTCAAATCAGGAAACATGACATCCATGTAATTTTCTACCTTCAGTCTCTTGATTCAAATGAAAATGAAGTCCTAATTCCCTTGCTATGACTTAAACTGGAAACTGCATTATAATTACAAGTCATAATTTCTGAGCAATTAACTTAATTATCAGGAAGGCAATATATGAAACATGGTTTCAGTAAAACCATATTAATACTAGCAACCCTCAAATACATAAAAAAAAAAAAAAAAGGCCATAATATTTTAATCAGGATATCACAGGGCTGACCTGTAGTTAAAGGAGCCGGATCTCACATGGCTACCAAGAGGTTAAAAGCCCATCCCCCGTGTCTAGAAAAACATGCGTGTGTGTACGTGTACCCCAAAATCCTAGTTGGATGGGAAAATGGGGAAGAGATTGCAGTGTGACTAAGTCCCATCAGGGACTCCCTTTCCCTTTCCTTCTGGCCAGTGCATACACCCTCTGGCAAAAAAAGACAATGTTAAGGCAACAAACCTCATATAACTACTTAAAGATAGTACTATAAAGATGTTACTAAAAGAGTTTTCTAGCCAAATGCTAAGACATGTTTCGATATTGTTTCCATTGAATGCACTATGCTCTAGTAACTGATACCGATCTTGTTAAGTGCATTACAATGTACCTTTTTAAAAACACTAAATAACAAATTGAGGATGACCTATCACCCATGTGCCTGGTCACTGATGACTTATATAGGACCACGTGATACTGCTTGTCTTAAACAACATCTGGAGGGAAAAATTCTTCACCATGACGGTCATCACTATCATCAGTAAAACATGGTGCTGTAAGCTAACCTGCTTTTCGAAAAGTAAGGTAAGTTCTACAAGAGAACTAATCATATATAATGATCAACTTTAAAAAGTAATCCTATGTAGCACTTCATTTTTCCTCCCATCATTTGGGATGTCTATCAGAAATATAGTTCCCAGGCTGCAGAATTACCTGAACTATGCATTAAAAATGAATCAGAATCAGAATTTCTGATAAGCTTATGAAAGTAGACAATCTTAGTAAGTCTTAGGCACATTCATATTTGAAAATAATTATTATAGTAATCCTCTAAACATAATAACAAGTGTAACAAGCAAAACAGGAGAATGTTTCCAAGTCAGTTTATCTCACATTAAATACATCTTGTTTTTAAACCTTTCTATTGTAGGCATGATTCATTCAGACATAGAAAAAAACGATGATTTGGTGGTCTAAAAGGCTTAACAACTCAAGTATTAACTATGAAAACAAAAACACCAGCACAAAGCTGTATTTCTTACACTCTGGGGCAAAACTTAATTACCAATTTAAGATCTAAAATTACTAAATGCATTTTCCTAAACATTTTGTTGTGCCTCCTAACCAAAAAATGTAATTGCTGACATAAACTATCTAACGTTCCTATTAGCTAACTTTCCTATTTCGACAGAAGAGGATTTTGTTGTACCTTAAACCAAATTCAGCCCAATTCTGCTTTGACCAAAAATAAGTAGGCCCCAAAGCAGTCTAGCTATGAAACATAACAAATCAAACTGGCCCAATACAGGGTGCATATGCTTTAGAAAATTAAAACTGGGATGCTACCAGAAATTCTACAGTAAATTCAAGGTATGAGATAAAAACATCTAGTTATAATTGGAGTAAATACTTTATTTTCCAAAGGCATATTAATGGCATTGTATTCTCAAAAAACTTTCTTTCAACCTTCAATTGCCCTGATCTTCAACTTGAATCACAATATTGCTGGTACATTATTCTCTTTGCTACTGTCCAGACAAAAGGCAGAAATGGAAAGAAAAGGTCTTTTAAATATTAAGTTGCTGTGTCCTCCAAGAATTAAAAAGAAAACAGATTCAAAAGGGAAAATGGAAAAGGAGGGAGGAGCTAAGTGCAGGCTCAGTGATGACAAAAGTCAGCTTGGTCCCAGACAGCCAGGAAAATGGGCTAGAGGAAAACACTGGAAACTCACAGAGCCTGAGAAACTCCCCCACATGTGACCTAGGACACCCAAGCTCCAAAATAGCACTCTGCAATGTACCCCCTCCTGTCCTTCTCACCTCAGCCTCCCCACCCACCTCCATATTTCTACTTAAGAAAAACATGAAAGGCAAGCTTAAAATGGGAAAGAAGGGGACCAGCAGATGGCATAATGGCTACATCACTGGACTCCCATGTAGTCAACCATGGCTCGAGTCCCGGACCCAGCGGCTTAAACTCACACCAGGCACATGTGCGTGTGTGCCCAAGATTCCAAGAGGAGAATGGAGAAGAAGGGGTTGCGGTGTGGCCATCCCCCATGGGGGGTGATTTCTCACTTTCTGTCTCTCTGTTTCTCTCTGTCTTTCTGGTGAGCACATGTGCCCTATAGAAAAAGGGAAAGAAGTCACAAAAGCCAGTGTGGATGGAGTGGAGACAGGTGCAGGACCAGGTCTGAGCCTTTGTAGGGTAGGACAGCTTGCTGCAGAGTCCAAATGCTGACCGTAAACACAGTACAGAGCTAAAGAGTATAAGGGAACATTAGGTCTGTCCAGTCTCCTGAACAAAGCACCCTCTCCAGCCTTGATAGTGGTCATCCACCCTCATTTACACATTTTTTTTTAGGGGCACTTACAAAGCCACTTATTTCACTGACGGCAGCAAAGTGAGAATGTCAGCTATGACTTTTTTCTTTACTATATGCCTAACTGCTAATTAAAGCTATTTAAAAAGTTTAATCCCTCTTGTATATGGTACACTTTCAAACTAACGGAGGGAGAGCTTATATTTCTCCCACATCTCCCATTTCCCAGGGCAAAAATGGTCAGTTCCTTCAACTCGAGCACAGTAGAAAGAGTCAAATATCCCAAAGTGTATACCAGCTGCTCTCCCACTTACAATGGGGTCACAGCCCCATAACCTATCACAAATTAAAGTATCTTAAGTAAAAAAAAATAATAATATTACTAATATTACTAACCTGTGGAACAGGAGAGCTTAGCCTAGTCTACCTTAAATGTGCTTGGAACACTGACATTAGCTGATAGTCAGGCAAAAATCATCTAACACAAAACCTGCTTTCTAAGAGTGTTAAATATCTCACACAACTTACTGAATACTGTACCGAAAGTGAACAACAGAATGGCTGTCTGGGTACTCAAAACTCGGTATTGACTGAGAGCACATCGCCTTTACATCACTGTAGAGTCAAAAACATCATCAAGCTGTTTTAAACTGGAGACTATCTATATTTCAGCTCTCACAATTATTTCAGGTCTTCCAATGATGATGTTTAAGACTTCAGACAAAGTGACAAACCTTTTAGACCCTGTCATTCTTTTTTCTTTCTTCCCAAACAAGACTAGCCCTACTGACAGCAGAGTTGCAGGTGTGGCAGGGAAGGTTCTAGTGCTTAGGTAAGTAGATGAAGCTGTGGGTTACTCTTGAGACTTTTCTCTGGGGGCCTCTTCTAGCGTCGGCTCCAGATGTGGCCATGGGCCCTTAACCAGAGGAGCAAGGGCAGAGCCCGAGAGAGGAGCAGCCACAGCTGGAACCACCAGAGCATGATGCCTAGAAGCACAAGTGCCCTGAGAAATAGGCTTTTTATAGGATAGGTTAGGAAACTAACCACCGTATATAACACTGCTTGGAATGGAAAGTGCATTCTGTTCCCACCAAATTCCAAATGGTGTTTGGAATACCTACCATATTCTGAGACTACAAATCGAGGTTGAGAGTTTCTCTTTTAAAAGTACCCATAAACGTGGCTATTTTTATCTTGAATAAACATTTAAAGGCAGTCATGGTGAATACTGCTGCAAAATAAACACGCCACTACCTCATTCTGCCACATTGTTTAACAGACCTCAAATTTATTCATAAAGGACTAAGGTGGAGAATGACAGAATCGCCAGATTTCAATGAGTCAAATTTCCCTTGAAAACTAATTTCCATGAGGCAACGGGATTGGATTAATTTACGCTGAAACTACATATCCGCTTTACATATGCTACTCAACAGATAGGCAGTCTCTAAGAAGGCGAACCCATGCTATCGAGCTGGCACTGGACCTACTCACTGACTCTAACCAAGGCTGGGGAGTAGAAAGGCCAGCAAAAACCTCTTGGGATTGCCTTCGAACTGCAGTTGGACCTCATCCAAATCCTGACTTAACCCCCATGACTCCATGCTTAATTAAGAATAACATGGGTGAGTCACTTCCACTTGCAGGAGTGGATGTTTGGGGGAGGAAGAGATGACCACATTTCACCTACATGCTGAAGACACCCAAATCTGTCTCCTAGGTTCCAGGACCTTCTTACCATCTGCCTATCTACTGACAAATTCTTCCTGCATTTCTCACAGGCATCCCAACTCAATTTCTCTAAAATCAGTCACTTCATAGCATATGCCTTTTTTTTTTCCCCAAGAGTGTTTTGCCTTAAGGCACATGTGCTCCCCGGAGAGATAGAGGGGAAAAGTGATAGAGAGATAGAAGGTGAAAGTGATAAATCATAGGGGTGGGGGTGGGGGTAGGGGGGTGGCCATCTACAACCCCTTCTCCTGCACTCCTCTTGCTGGGATTTCCAGTATGCATGCACATGTGCCTGGTGTAATTTTCAAGCCACTGGGCTTGAGACTTGAGCCATGACTGGCCATGTAGGCAACATAAGTGCTATGCCTCCTGCTGGTCCCCACATATGCCTTTCTACAATCCCTATTAGTAGCTACCTAGTTGTCTAAGCTAAAATCTCAGCATCATCTGAAAGCTTCGCCCTTTACTTCAATCCCACTATTCACATCCTCTCAACTCTGTCCTAATACAACCACCAGCCTTAATCCCATTCTAACCTTCTGTTGCCGGAGTCATACTGCAATTAACTTCCTAGCTGGTCTCCCCTCCATATCTCCTCTTCATGCCTCTCTAATCCCTCCTTCACTCTGAAACAAAAGACTGCATCCTTCCCCTTTTTAATACTTCTAATTATTGCTGCTCTTCACAGAACAAAGTATGGGACACGTGGTGCCCAAAATCATGGCCCAAATCAGAGGAACCCTGAAAGAGCCATATAGATCAGCACTTGCCGATAAAAAAGGAACTCTGAACACAAAGCAGACAATAACCACTCAAAAACCCCCTCCAGCCTGGGCAGGAAGGTTAATGGGCTGCAGTAAGCTTCAGGTAACTATCTGCCTTCTGAACCAGGCCAGGGTGAAACCAGCCTGGTTCAGAGGGAGCTTGGAACAAGGACCTAAGCAACTCACCTCCCCCACACCCTGACCACCCACCAACACCATTCCCAGCAAGACACTACCCCCTAGAGGGCCAAGTAACAAAGCACTAAGGTAGGCAACTCTTCAGGGGCCCATAGGAATCCAGGCCAAAGTGGCCCAGCCAGATTCCTCCTCTGTCCCAAGAACACAGCCTGCTAGCACACCTAGGAGAGGCTGGGACATCTGGTGAGTCAAATGGGACTCCCTCACACCAGAAAGTTAAGAAATCTCCCCCAAGATATTACGCCATTGATTACAGGCTTGTCAATTTATTTTCCTAGACAGCTCTGATAAAATCATGTGACCCAGACCAGCTTCTCTCTGCCAGGAACTTTAGGGACATCAAGTGTCTGCATCAGGCTGGGCAGTGGAGTCCTGGAGACCTTTCCCAATTCTGCCCATTGGCCACCCCCTGCCCAAAGCAGTCGCCAGATGGAACTAGTCCATTTTCAGGAACATTGGTTCATGTGTCCCTCTCTGACAAGAACCCCCTTCATACATTTAGACAAAGCCTATCCATCCTCAATGGCTCACTCCAACTATAATATTTTGTCCTCAACAATCCTCACTCCCTACCGCACACTTTCCAAGGACTTGCTGCCGCTTCTTCATGAGACTCAACTCACTGAACAATGAACAGAAGAACTGGATCTTAGTGGTCTATTTTTCCATGCTTCGAACAAGTCTCGCTTCTCTCAGGTGCTTCGTTCAAATTTATTGAGTGAATTTATATGTCAGCTCATCTCCTCTGACATGACAATAAAAATGAAGTTATATTAGAAATTGTTTTTTATTAAATGGAATTCCATTCTCAATCCAGCCAGGTCCAACTCAGGAAAGAAACTATGCTCATGTTTTTGTAGTCCTATGCACAAAGGCAGATGGGAAATGGGAAATGAGAAACGATTCCAGACTCCTGTTCTACTGGGTGGATTCAGGGCCATTGTCCATGGACTTCACTTCCTACTGTGTGATGAGGGGAAAGCTGTCTGCTGTCCAGTATCCTTCAGTACTGAAGTTCACAATGTAAAGACTATTCCCATGTTTCCTACATGAGTTAGAAACTGCAAGGAAGATATTTCAAGTTACTTTTAAATAATGACCTTTGACTTTCATAGAACTCACAGTAGATTAAGCCCCCAAAACCCCCAGAAAAGGCTAAGCAAAATCATAAAACATTGGAAACTAAAGATTCTACTGTGTAGAGCCATGTGTTTTATCTGCTCAGAAGAGAGCGTGGGAAAGGAGGAGGAGCACAGGTGAAGGAAATCAAAGAAGAGTAATACAAGGCCTGCCTTGGAGAAGGCACAGAACAGACATCCATCTCTGGTCAGAAAAGGGAGGGAAGTACAATTGACCTTTATCAAACAGGTTGATGTGGCAGGATCAATGAGCTGTTCTTCAGAAGAAGAAAGGAGGAGGAAACATTTATTTAGGGCCAATAAAAAGTATTCCTACAACAGATATTTTAGCCATATGATGATTTACCCCAAGACAAAATTCAGGCTACAATATGAATTCTTTCAAGAAGAGTCGATGTACATCTCATGAAAACAAGTCAGAAGAACATAAGTGTTATGGAGCTACCTTAAAAATAAGAACTCTGTGATGAAACAGGAAGTCATCATAAAACATTTTGCTGCATACCTAAATATCAAGCTGTTTCGAGAACAAGCACTCATGCAACTGAATGTTGTACTATGAACTCAGTGAGGTACATTTTTCACAGGACAGCATTTTTACTTCAAAAAAAAAAAAGAAAGAGAGAGAGAGAGAGACAAGCTATAGTTATTTACGATGATGAACCTGACCTGTAGTTTCTCCAGAAAGAGCAAAATGAGTCTGATGCTTCCATAAAGACCAACAACACATGTTGCCAATGACAAAACTTGACCTTTCAAGCAAAATTTCGAATTATGGAAAACTGCTTTCCAATACTTAAAGATAGACTATATTTTAAAAAAGGAGTCTTTTCTGTTGTTGCGAAATGGTATAAGGTTTTGGAAACAGATCCAGCTTACATTCGTAGCACTTTGTAAGTTTTGGTTTTCACTTTTCTTATTGGGATTTAGTGACTTTTTTCAAATCACAAGACCTATACAGGTAATTTAAATCATATCAACATAATTGCTTGTAAGGCAACTGCCAAACTTGTTCTATCAGTGATAATCCTATAGTTGTTATTAAGAATTCAAATTAGAAAATGCATTAGTATTTCAATTAATTTTAAGAATCTATAGAAAATATTAATGCACTAACAAAGATAAATAAAAGCCGGAATTCTGATTTCCTATGGTTAGCTTTTTGAGTAACGTAACTTTAACATCCTACTCAAAACACCAAAACATCAAGAAAGTGGTTATCTAAGTGCAAAGAAACTTTTTCCTCCAAAATCTTTGAAAGTTAAGTGCCTTGAAAAATAACTCCACTCAAAGTTGTCCAACTTTTAAAGAGTTACACAAGCAAATAAAATTGCTATAGAATGAGGAGTTCATTTACAACAGTTCCAAAATGGCAAAGGATTTTAAGCAAAGCCTTTGCTGAATAGCTTGGCTAATATCAAACGAGCTATTACCTCTGTGACTCCTACTACACACTGCAAGGGGTGCTTTGTTTTTTGTTTTCTTTTAGCCTAAGGAAAAAACTCCATAAAAAGAAAATAGTGTTTAAATAGTTTTTCAAACTTCACCCCGAAACTTCTTTCGGGATATGTCAAGGTTGCAATTACTCTTCTCATGCATCATTACTTGATCTTACTTGCATTAAAAAATTTAACAAAGAAAAAGTCACATAGTCGTTTTAAGAACTACAATAGCCTGCCTGAGGCGTGCTTCTTCCTTCCCTGTAATTTATTACTATATTACACCCAAGACAATGCTGTTCATAATGCCACCTCAAAATTCTGCAGGTGTTTTCACTCTGAAAGAGGCATTACATTTTTTAGCTAACTCAGGAGAGACATGGCAATGGCTGGAAAGACCGCTGGTGTCTAACAGGGAATGACAGGTGATACATACTGCTACTAAGTAATTTAACTTGAAATATATCATAGTGAGGAAAAACTGAAGCATTTTGAAACAGGATGTATTTTAATATCCACATGAAATTCCTCTGTGTCATTTATTAGCCATGCCACATTGGCTCCTTTTCAACCAAAGGGGGTGAGGAATTAGGATGTTTAATAAAGAAGTGCATCTTGATCGAAAGGCAAAACAATGATAAAAATTTAAACTACTCCTAGCCTTACATAATTGTTATTTTAATCACTACTGTACCTTAGAAATCATCCTCACGGGGTAGCAGAGGCAATCTCCCCTCGAAGGCAAACCCAAGACGAAGCATGGTTTTTACAAGACAACTTTCCGCCTAAAAAATCCCTCAAGCATAGCACAAATATTCATTGACCCCATTCTAAAAAGAGTGACCTAGAACATGAGAATAGGTACATTCTTGAACTCAATCATGCTGCCTGCTGCTGGTTTCTCCTTTTTTTTTTTTTTACAACCAGATATTACAGCTAAGGGTGTTCGAATAAAACTAGGATTAAACACTGAGCGTAAGCTTAAAGACTTGATATTAACTGGATAAAGCAGTCGTACATACTCAGGAAAGCGACCAGGACATCCGGGCCATTGCATTTAATTTGGCAATGTTTATTTAAGTTACTCGAACGTGCATTAACACAAGTCAAAGACCAAAGCCATGCCCCGAAGCAGTTGGTTTGACAAGTCTAAAATAACAAGGTTTTAAAATGTTTTGTGCGGACCCCAGTTTAAAACAGCTTCTAAACCCCCAAAGTAACACCGTTAAGAGCCTGCGTTTCCTTCGTGGCGACCGTGGGAGTGAGGGTGTGTCTTGGTGCTTACCGATGCCCGGAGCCACATAGATGAAGTAGAGACAAGACGACGAGAGGGAGAAAAAGAAGATGAAGGCGAGGAGGGAGCGATTGGAGACCCGCATCATCCGCCGGAGCACAGACATCTTCCTCTTCCCCGCTGCAGCTCGGGCTGCGCTCTCAGGCCGGACTGGGGGCCACTGTCCAGGCCCTAAACTTCCATGAAGGTGCTAAGAACCCCGAGACTGCAGCGGGGTGCGTGCAGGGAGGTTCTGAGGTCAGGGCCCGAGGGGGAAGGAGGAAAGGGGAAGGAGCAGAATGAATGGGAACACGGCGAGCGGGGGAGGGCAGGCGCGAGAGGACGAGGGGAAGGGGTGGAGGGGGAAGAGGGGAAGCGGGGCGAGAAACCCAGGGGCTGGAGGGCCTGCGGAGGCCGAGGCCGCGCGTTTTAGCCGCCGGGCAGCGGCGGGAGG
>NW_006159775.1:5049681-5056116 GCF_000334495.1 Tupaia belangeri chinensis | reverse complement strand
CCCCGCGGCCTCCGCGCGCTCCCTGGATCTCGGCAGGCGGCGCTGCGCCGCGGCCCTCGGAAACCTGGAGCCCCGCGTCCGCCCCTCGTCGGAAACACCGCGCGTCCTGATTGGTCCGCGCAGCACGCCGAGCAACCCCCTGCCCCCGCGCGCCAGGACCTGGGCCCCCACGGCCGCCTGCGTCATCGCCGCCCCTGCCCACCAGGCCACCCTGCGCTCGCCGTGCTGCCCGGGGCTCAGGGACGTGTCCTGCGCCTGGGATAACTTCCATCCTGGGAATCGATGATGAAGGGCGTCTCGAGGAAGAGACTTGGGTGGTGCAATTTCCTCCCAAAATCCTCGCCCCGGGAGCAAGGTGTATTTCCCATCTGCGTTCATGAACACCCCTCCTGTCCCCCAGTCCTGCCCTTGGTTTAGAAACAGGCCGTCGGTATGTGAAATGGGCCTGTGTATAACCTCGGACTTGCCTTCACGTGAGAAGGTGACCAGCGGGAGTCCTACTGTGGCTGGCTGTCCGCGCGGGGCTGAAGGGGCTTTCGTGCAGCCAGTAGGCCCTTGAGCACCGCAGCCCAGTCTGGCCTAGACAGGTAACCCGCCCTGTGGTTTAATCTTCCCCCTCGGTTGGCCATGGTCTACCCCTTGTTCAAGTGCTCCTTCCTGCTGTTGAAATTAGGCCGAGTCCTTAGTCTTGTTTTTTTTGCACGTGTGTGTGTGTGTGTGTGTGTGTGTTTGTGCGCGCGCACACACACACGCGCGAAGATATTTCTTTTTTCAACTTAATTATGAAGGAAGCGGTCAGGTGCTCTGCAGCCATCCTTGGCCTAGCATTTCCAGACCGAACTTAACTGCCAGCAATCAAGTCTTTGGTCCCTTCTCGCCAGGATACTCATGGCTTAGACCACCCTGAGCCACCGCCATGCAAAGGGGAGCGTCAAACAACTGAGCATGTACACCCAGGCTTTACTACCTGCGTGGCCCGTGCAAGCTACTACTCTTTAAAAACCTCTGTTTCCCCTCTAGGAATGGATGTAATACTGTCTTGCAAGACTGCGAAATAAATTGGGAGAATTGTGTAAAATGTTAAGTAAGCATAGCATCTGGTACACAAGAGGTTACCATACTTCCCTTTAGTTCCCTGGATGGAATCACCAAGTTCAAATTAATTTTTGTGTAGTTTAGTTTCCTTTTAAGTACTTACAAGTTGCTCAACTTCTTTATTTCGATTTTTAATGTGAATGGTAATGACACTAACATTTTTAAATGCGTAAGGGGAATTTGAAATGCAACATAGAGCAGTATGAAAGAAAATTGAAATGAAAGAAAATTCATTAAAAAAAAAAACACTGGTAGCAAAAGAATATCAAGAATGGTGAGGAAGTAAAAATGATGGTATTTCTCTCCTCAAACCTGCTGGCCTTTCATCTCTCTTTTTTGTAATACTTTTTTGTAATAGGGTGCCTGCGTCCACTGGAGAGACCAGGAGAGAGAAAGGGAAGGTGGCCACACCACAATCCCTTCTCTTCCATTCTCCCACTCACACACACCCAACGTGTATCTCAAGTCATCAGTCCAGGACTTGAACCATAGTCAGCCATGTAGGAGACCAGTGCCTTCACCACTAGGCCACCTGCTGGCTCCTACTTTGCATCTCTTGGTTTGCACTCATTGGACTGGTTGTTTACAAAGTTAATAACACCATGTCTCCAGTCTAGAGAGAGCTGCATACCTTTGCTGGCCTTGCAATGGACAATTCTCAGGCAAGATTGACTTTTTTTTTTTTTTTTTTTGAAGATAAGCTTACTACAAAACAAAGAGGGAAGTGTTAAGTTCATAGAAGTTGATGAGTAATCTTATTTTAAGAAATGTGGGATCTATGTACAAATTGGCCCGTGTGGTATAGGAGACTGCCATTGCCATCTCTCCTGATTTTAGCCACATCTGTTTTGGTTTGTCTTGTTCAGCAAACATACCACCATGCTTGTTAAGACTGATTCGTACTCCTCTGGAGTAAAGCTCAACTTCATCTATTGTTCCAGGCTTCATTGGCATAGCTGTTATTGTGAGGATTAAGTTAAATGAGTGAATGTCTCTATGGAGCATGGGAGAACTAGGTAGATGGTAAACACAATTTGAGTTTTTGTTAAATGTATCTATTTTATTTCAATTAACTTATTTTTTTAAATCTCTCCTTTTAGGTCCTGTCTGCTGACAGTAATAAGTGCTGCTCTCACTCTCTGTTCAAACATCAAAGTTCCTAGTGAATTACCCAGGCTGTCTCTGTCTCTAATAGTCTGAGGGATGACTCTGGGTCTCAGCTCACTTTTAAAAACAAAGACAAATGGAATACTCAGAGCCTGATGAATGCTCACCATGCCCTTTTCTTCATCATCAGCTGATACTTCCTGTGAAGCCAGGTAAGCCCACAGCAGAGCGATGACCTTGCGGAAATCTGCTAAGTTTAATTTTGTATAACCCTGAAAAGAACTTAAACCTTTACTAGTAAGGGATAACTTAGTAAGAAGTAAATTTCGTTTAACAACTTCATTATAAATTTATTACCACCAAGTATTCCTTTTATTTTCTACTAGAGATCAAATGCTCTTAACTACTTGTGAATCAAACCAAATTAAGTCTGAATTAGTCATTTCCTATTTTGTATTCATGAATAGATACCTTTCAATTAAAGCAAAAAAGAAAAATGTACTTGTATAATGAAATGAATGATATTAATTGTACTTGGTCTGTGCTTTCTGAGTGAGGATGAACAATACCTACTGTTTTGAAATTTGCTCACAATCTTGATAAAATAAAAATTAATAATCTTTCTGCAAGTCAGGGGAAAAGAAATGTGGACCAGCAAGTGACATGATGGTTAAGGCACTGGATCCCACATATGGCTGACTGCATTGTTCAAGTCTGAACCTGGTAGCTTAAAAAACACACTAAGGGGGGGGGGGGGGGCGGGCGGGGGGCGAGCTAGGGGGGGGGGGGCAGCAGGTGGTGTGGCAGTTAAGGGCACTGGACTCCCACATGGCCAACTCTGATTCAAGTCCCAGACCTGGTGACTTGCTTTCTCACTTTCCCTTTCTCTCTCTCTGGTCAAATTTAAAAATAATAATAACAAATAAAATTAAATAAATAAGTTATTCTTTTTAAAATTAAAAAAAAATTTAAAACCATACTGGGCACATGTGTGTGCATGCCCAAAATCCAGAGAAGAAAATGGAGAAGGGATTGTAGCATGCCCATAATCCCTCGCTCTTTGGAGAGTTAATGAGCCTTATGGCAAAAAGTTAAAAAAAGACAAAAAGAAAAGAAAATAGATGTAGAATCTATTAGTCTTATTAGAGGCTCAGACCTCTGTATTACAAACACTATATATAACAGGGCTGGCCACCAAGCACAACAGTTAAGAGCACTGTTTGAAGAGACCAGATTCCACGTGGCCAACCACAATTTGAATCCTATAACACACCTGTCCAGGATTCTTTTCAGATAGAAAAGTGGAATTAAAAAGATTATGGTCTGGCCAGCCCTGTTGGGAGGATTCTCTTTCACACTGTAATGAGCGCGCTTACACCTTCTGACATTAAAAATAATAATAATAGCAAGTTAAATCACTTTAAAGTGGCTCTAATAATGATGAATCTAAAATGTTAAGAATGGAAAGAATTTGAATAAATTTTTAAATAAGTAAATATAGTACAATAATTATAGCTTTTAATATATGGCCTCAGCATTTGAGATTCAGCTAAAAATGATATTAGGTTGCTGTATTATGCTTAGGCAACTGAATCTCTTGCTTATATAATAATGTAGATTATATAAAAGTTAGACATTGGCATGGTTCAAGTATGTTGCAGTACAGAAACTGGTATACACACATATTAGGTTTTTGCTGTAGGACACATGTGTTCACTGGAGAGAGACAGAGAGATAGAAAGTGAGAAATCACCTCCACCAAAGAGGTATGACCATGCTGTAATCCCTTCCCTTCCATTCTCCTCTCTGGATTTTGAGCATTTGCATACACATGCCTGGTGTAATTTTAAGCCTCCAGGTCTGACACTCGAACTGTGGATTCCACCTTAATCACCACATTACCTTCCACTGGCTAAGACTCCAGAAATTTCTTTTAAATAAAAATTTTCATTATAAATATAGTGAGAGTTCTAAGATACTGGTTTCTATAGTTTATTTATATTATATTAAATCAACTCTAAAATGAATAAATCTTATATTTGAGAGTAAACATGATCACTTTATAGCTAGATTTTAATAATCCTATATGTATGAAATCATATACAACTTACTGATAATTCTGTATTATAGTTAAAATGTAAAAAGAAAATCATCATAGTGGTAATAATCCTTACAACAGAATTTCACCTAAACTACGTACTAACCTCAAAGTGCCTAAGCTCATTTTTCCCACATTGTAAGAATGCCCTATAGCATTTTCAGATCTTCAGGCATGTCATGTTGTTTGCACAATGTCCCTTTAGGGTAGGTGTGGCAAGTATTATTGTGTCACTTTGGAATGAGAAAATTAAAGGTCAATGAGGTAAAATAACTGTCCTGAGGTCATATGAAAATAAGATAACAGATAGGGCCAGCAAGTGGTATGGCGTGGTGGTTAAGGCACTGTATTGCCGTATAGCCAAATGTGGTTATAGTCCTGGACCCAGTGGCCTAAGAATCACACCAGGAGCATGCATTTGTGTGCCCAAAATCCCAAGAGGAGAATGGAGGAGAAGCAATTGCAGCATGACCATCCTCACTGGTGGTCAGTTTACCTCTCTCTGTATCTCTCCAGTAAGCATGCACCTTGTGGCAAAAATCTTAAAGAAAGAGAGGAGAGAGAGAGAGAGAGAGAAAGAGAGAGAGAGGGAGAGGGAGCGGGAGAAGAAAGGAGAGGAGAGGAGAGGAGAGGAGAGGAGGGAAGGGAAGGGAAGGGAAGGGAAGGGAAGGGAAGGGAAGGGAAGGGAAGAAAAGGGAAGGGAAGGGAAGGGAAAAAACCAGAAAAGCTAGCAGAGCTGGGACAAGATGGCATCGGCCGAGTTCAGTATCCTTTCTACAAACCACACCAGTGCCTGTCTTCATGCAGATTACTTTGCCTATGGGGGCAAACATTTTATTCAGTATGCTTTATTTTTGTAAAGAATTAATTTTTATTTAACTTTATTTATTCATTCATTTTTAATTTGACCAATGAGGGGCAGAGTAAGAGCAAGTAAGAGTAAGAAAGCAAGCTGCCAAGTCCAGGACTCAAACCGTGTTCAGCCATGTGGGAGTCCAGTGCCCTTAACCACCGTGTCACCCGCTGGCCCCTAGTGTGCTTTTTAAAAGTTTATTTCTTCCATGAGGGAGAGAGAGAGGCAGAAAGACAGGCATCCACCAAGAGCCTTCATTACCACAATCCACACCCAGTCTCAGCTATCCTGGATCATGGGAGCACATGCCAGCATGTCCACAGACCTGCCCTAGAGGGAGGTCCTAGGACATGAACCCATGACCTTCCCCATGTAGGTCCAGTTGCATTACCACTGTACCACTGCCTGACCCTTATTTAAAAATTCTTTTAGAAATCAATATATGCAATCTATCTTTTAAACTTTGTTTACCAATTTTGTCTTCAACGTCTATGTCAGGAAACTATAAATTATACTACATGGTACCCTGAAAGGGGGGGAAAATTATATATAAAGTTAAGGCCACACTCTCTGGTCCTTGCTTGTAATAAGTTGATATATCAAAATAAAAAAATTAATAGACTGTGTTATCTTTATTCATCCACCCCAGCTTAATGCTAGTTGAATAATCTCTTGTTCAGTAGATTGCTAGTTTTGCTTTAAAGGGAGTCTGAGCTACCAGACTATGGCCCTTGCCTGGTCCCTGACTGCAGGCCAGCAAATCCTAAACTGACTGGAAAAAAGAAGGCTGCCTGATGGAAATCAGAATTTGTTCCCAAAACTATGGGGCTGGAGGCTGGGAGGTCAGGCAGTGAAAAGCCAAGTGGAAGATAGAGCAGCCAAGTCTCAGGTGAGGCAGTACTCGGTGCCTTCCAGTGCCTTAAGCACATAATGTCACATACGTAAAGGGGTGATATCCAAGTACCCACCAGAGTACACGCAGGCTGCTTCCCCTGCCTGAAGCTCCAGCTGCCTGGATGCCATGTAGCCCCCCGAAGACCGAGGGAAGTCACAGTGTTGGCAGGCATGTAATGCAGATGACGAGGGCACCTCGAGTGTTGTGCACACCAGCTGGGCAACTCAACCCTGGAGAGAAATTTCATAAACCTGGCTACTGAACAGGAAATAAATGACTTCTGAAAAATGAAATGCCTGAGGGTACGGTATTTTGGCCACAAAAGAAGATTCTTTTGAACTGCATCAAATAATAGTTGTGTGGGGGGGGGGGGGGGGGGGGGGGCTA
>NW_006159775.1:4982962-5049671 GCF_000334495.1 Tupaia belangeri chinensis | reverse complement strand
GGAGGGAGAGGTGACTAACAAGAATATGCATTTCTGTTGGTGATATGCTCAACAGTCAAAATTCTAGGTTTTATGACATGTGTAGACTCAGATTTAAGAGATAATGGCAGTTTCCCCAAAGTGGTTATATCAATTTACATTCCTACTAGCCTCACTGAAAAGTTCATGTTCACATTTTCCACTCCTACTATGGTCAACCCTGTTCCTACCGGCAGTTCAGGTAGGCTGTAATGGTGTCTCGCTTTGCTTTTAATTTACGCTTTCCTGAAGGCTTACGGTATTGAGCAATTTTTCACACATTTGTTAGCATACAGTGTCTCCTATAAGGGCCATAAACTGTCTGATACAATTAAGTAATTTCTGATGTTAAAACTCCTCATAAAATCTGGGATAAGAGGATATGTGTTATTCTATAAAGAGCTATCTCAAACAAGTTGTATCAGGACCAGCAGTTAGCATAATGGCTATGTCTCTGAACTCCCATGTAGTCGACCGTGGTTCGAGTCTTGGACCTGGTGGCTTAAACTCACATAGGGTGTGTGTGCGTGAGTGAGAAGAGAAAGAAGGAGAAGGAATTGCGGCTTGGCCATCACCCCTGAGGGTGATTTCTTGCTTTCTGTCTCTCTGTCTCTGTCTTTCTGGTGAGTGTACATGCCCTATAGCTAAAAAACCTCTCCAAAAAAAAAAAAAAAAAAAAGAATCAAACAAGTTGTATAAACATGATTAATATGAAAAAATCCCAATAGAATCACAAAAAAATGTATATTTTGGCAAAAGTTAGCCAATGCATTTTGATGAGAAAATTAAGAGATTAAAAATGGTAGAAAGAAAGTGATGGAAATTATTCTTATTGGACCAGCAGGTGATGTGGTGGTTAAGGTGCTGGATACCCACATGGCTGACTGTGGTTTGAGTCCCAGACAGAGTGGCTTGAAAAATCACAAGTAAATACCTAAATAAATGTTTAAAATAAAATTTAAAAATTACATTTAAAAATTATCTTTATTTGTAGGTTATGTGATTACAAAAAAAAAAAAAACACAAAAATTAACTGGCAGACCTATTCAATCTAAGGGGGAGATTAATAGTGAGCCAATCAAGAAATACATGCACTTTTACCAGTTTATCATGGGAATACATTCCTGGAGATTAGAACTCTAACTGAACATAGTTTTACAGAGTCCCGTGGTTCCTATGGAAGAGTATTTTAGGCATTGTCTTTAAGCGATTATTCAATGAATACTAAATGTCAAAAGATTTTTACCAATTTCCTATAGTCTTTTTTCTTTGCTTCTTCAGGTATCTACTCAAAAACATCACAAGTTGCCAGAAAATTGTTCGAACCTAGCGCTTGACCTTCCACTCTTGTTCCTTTGTAGGTAGACCATAACTTTGGAAGTCAATGCATGTCAACACCATTTTGCTGGAGGGCAGACCTCTAGTCCAGGGATTAATCAGTGTGCCTTAGGAGCAGGATCCCCTATGGTCAGCGTGGCTCAAAATTCACCTCTGACAGCTTGACAAACACTCCAAGTGTGTGTGTGTACATGTGCTCAGGATCCTGACAGGATGGAGAAAATGAGAAAAAAGGGCTGTGACATGACCAGTCTCTTTTGGAGGGGGCCTCATTTCTGACACGCGTGTGCACACATACACACACATGACCTCTGTCATTAACAATTGAAAAATTAAAAAAAATATTTTCAGAAGACTGACAGCCATGACATAACAACAATGCAATATTCCATGATGATGGAGCCACATGGGAGGATCCCAGGTTCCCATCGGGGTCTCTCCTATATACCAGGTATGCACATGCCATGATCTGGGCTTAGTAAGGCTGGGGGTGGATCATGGCATGAAAACCCTCATGAGGATACTATCTGTCTCTCCCCTTCTCTCCCTTTTTCTTCTCACTCTCTCTCTCTCCTGGAAGAAGTAAAATCAACTTTAAAAATTATTTACAGGGATTCAAAATAACACCATAGGGTGAGGCAAGAATAGAACCACTCCCCTCAGGGTAGTTTGGACACTGCTGACTGTTGTGTTGGATAGTGATGTAGTTCACTAGTGTTTTCCTTGTTGAGCATAGGATGAAACTCGGAGCACAGGGAAAGATCTTATTAACAGGATAATATAAAAGGTTATTTAATATACAAATGTCTTGTTCTACATATGCTATTATATAACAATTTAAAACATTACAGAGAAAATAGCAAATGGGAGAGATGTAGCAAGTCATATAATGAAATTGATAAAACTTGAATCTATCCCATACAAACATTAACCTGTGAGAGCAGATGATAAACTGTAACAACAAAGAGATCACAAACACAGTAGCAACAAAATGTATATAGTACCTTTAAAAAACTGGAAAAGAAATGGAAAAAAACAATGTAAAGGAAAAACAGCAACAACAAAAAAAGGGAGACAAAAAAGAATGGTCAACAAGGGGAAGGAAAGGAAATTCAGTGTTATCAAGATCTGAGTTCTCCTTAAGTGTGACCCTGAGTGTTGGAGAAGAACCAAGCTAGAGAATTAAAATCACTTAACCCCAAAATAGATCATTTAAGATAGGAAAGAAAGCATTGT
Organism: Tupaia belangeri chinensis; assembly: GCF_000334495.1. Classification (NCBI taxonomy): domain Eukaryota; kingdom Metazoa; phylum Chordata; class Mammalia; order Scandentia; family Tupaiidae; genus Tupaia; species Tupaia belangeri. Next base: position 5,047,079 of record NW_006159775.1, on the reverse strand, counting down.
TCCCAAGGCAAGAAACAGCTCCCTAATTAAAATATAACAATATTTATAGTCACTACCAATTCTATTTCCAGTGTTCTTCACCTGACTAGATATGAAAAACAATTGTTAGGGAGAGAAGGAAGACTAACCTATCTTTAATAAACGAAGTCTTGGCCCTGCTGGTGGTATGGTGGTTAAGGTGGCTGGATCCCACATGGCCAACTGTGCAGTGCAAGTCCTGGACCAGACAGTTTGAAAACCTCATCAGGTCCATGTGTATGCATGTGCAAAATCCCAAGAGGAGAAGGGAGGAGAAAGGCTTGTGGTGTGGCCATCCCCCAGGGGTACTTTCTCATTCTCTGTCTCTGTCTCTCTCACAAGCACATGTGCCCTGTAGCAAATTTAAAATACATGAAAGAATGAATAAATGAATTCTTTCCTTCAGAAACATGTAAGCAGGAAGTTTCCAGAGTCGTCCACTTACGAGTCTGACATGGAGAAGATCCGTACTTGTAAACAAGGCCTGCGTTTGTGGTGGAAGCCTGATAAGTTACGCTAGGCTTAACACCCCTTTGTTTACCCAGAGTACAGATGTGTCCCCGATCGGAATGAACACCTTTAAGCACCCCAGTCTCTTCAGGACCATACAGTACTACATTGACACCAATTGCTCGGAGTCTCTTTAAACTCTGCAATGAGTCAAGATACCTAATATACCAAGGAGAGGCCTGAAGTGACTTCATTCAGAGTCCGTCACGATAAAGTCTTCACCACTGGTCAGAATAAAAAATACCTACCTGGGTCAGCCTGTGGCATTAAGGCAACTGGATCCACATAGCTGACTGTGCAATTCAAGTCCCAGAACCATTGGCTTAAAAAACAAATCATATGTGCATGCATGCCCAAAATCCCTAGAGAAGAATGGAGGAGGGATTGCAGCTTGGTCATCCCCTCCGGGAGGGAGGGAGTACTTTCTCTCTCTCTCTCTCTCTCTCTCTCTCTCTCTCTCTCTCTCTCTGGTGAGTATATATGTCCTATAACAAATTAAAATAATGTATATGTTTAAATGTTAGCCACAAACCAGAAAGATTATGCCAAAAATAAAGTCAAAATAGATAATAGAAAAAAAGGGAAAAATAATAGGAGGGGGAAAAAAGAACAGGAGGAAAAAGAACATGGCATACAAAAGATAGACAACCACAGAAAGATCATAACGAGAATGAGACTAAAATTGATTTTATAAAACTGAAAAAAATTTGAACATAGGCATGCACATGCACACATACACACACACACACACACACACACACACACACACACACACTCACCTATCCCTGGGAAATAAAGAGATAGAAGGGCTCAGGATCAGCAGTTGGCGTGACTGCTGTGTTGCTGGACTCCCATGTAGTCAACTGTGGTTTGAGTCCCGGACCCAGTGACTTAAACTGACACTGGGCGTATGTGTGCACGTGCCCAAGATCCCAAGAGGAGAATGGTGGCGAAAGGATTGTGGTGTGGCCATCCCCCTGGGGGGTGATTTCTCCCTTTCTGTCTCTCTGTCTCTCTCTGTCTTTCCAGCGAGCGCATGCACCCTATAGCAAAAACCTCTCCAAAAAAGAAAGAGAAAAGGAGGGCTCAAGGAAACAGATGCAAAATAAGCTGGCAGAATTCAAAAAAAACAGTGAAAAAGGCAAACAATATCATCACAAAATTCATGGCCATGTGGAGAGCAGAAATAAAAAGATAGCAGACATCATGGAAAATTCAGAGATGTGAAATAACAGGCTTGAGAAAACTGAACAAAATAAACTAACAGAAAAATAAATATGGAAAACCGGCAAAACAAGTTATCATATGTACATTCGAAATTGATGAAAAAGCAGAATAAATGCAACAAAAAAAATCCAAAATATAATTAAACTAAAAAGGAATACTTCTATGTATTCAGTATACATTCTCCTAACTTCCTTTATCCCTATCAAGTCTTAGGGTGGATTAATACAGTTTTTTTATTGCCTTTTTCTCCTTTACTGTTTTCTACTGTTCCTATTAGTTCATCAATTATCCTCAATTTTAACATATATATATTTAATTTTTTATTCTAAAATAATTCTAAAATCATCAATGTCTCTTTCTCAACCTAAAAGCTACAACAATTTAACAAATAGCACCCTTTCCATCTGACATGCTGTGCCCACATTATTTTTCCATTTTCTTAAAGTCCATAAAATTGTCTTTTTAAAAATCATTATTGCTGTCACTTTTAGGATTAATACGGAGATATTTTATCTGTTTTTTTCTATGACTTGGCTTCTTGGCTCTGTTAGGTCCGTTCAAGCCCTGAACCTAGGAGTGTGACAATCATGCTGGGCACGTGTGTACATGGCCAAGATCCCAAGAGGAGAAAGGAGGAGAAGGGATTGCAGCATGGCCATCCCCCCTCGAGGGTGATTTCTCACTGTCCTTCTCTGTCTCTTTATCTGTGTGTCTCTCTCTGGCAAGCACACGTGCCCTATAGGAAAAACTCACTAACTAAATAAATGAATAAAGGGAAGAAGAAGAAACTCCCAGTTGTTATCTATATAAATACATCTTTATTTTCCTTTTGCTTTCACTGCTCAATGATTGCTAGCTTGACACAGAACTCTTGGTTATTTTTTCTTCAGCCTTTAAAGGTGGTAAGCATCGTCTCACGATAGCAGTGGCTATATTCATCTGTAATAGCTGTAATTTTTTGTAGGTCATTTCTCTCCATCGCTGCTAGTTTTCTCTGGCTTTGCTATGAGCTTTCTGAGTGATATGTTTTTATTTAATCTGCTCAGGGCTTAGCATTAGGATATCTTTCTTAAATTTTGGAAAGTTCATAGCCATCAGTTCCCTTCCATTCTATGAACTCTTTCGGGAATTCTTTGGCATATATTACATCTTCCATTTTCTCTGCCTATCTTTGTTTTTTTTTTTTTTTTTTTGAGAGGTTTTTGCTATAGGGTACATACATTTGCCAGAAAAGATAGAGACAGAGAAACAGAAAGTGAGAAATCAGCCCCAGCGGGAATAGCCATGCTGCAATCCCTTCTCCTCCATTCTCCTCTTGGAATCTTGGGCACACACACACACGCACCTGGCAGGAGTTTAAGCCACCAGGTCTGGGACTCGAACTGCAGTTTACTACATGGGAGCCCAGTGACATAGCCATCGTGCCAACTGCTGGTTCCTTGACTTCTCTTTTAACTTTCCATTTCTTCACATCTGTATGCTTCCTTCTGTGTTAGAGCAGCTGTATTTTTTAATTTGGTTATTGCCTCACTTTTTCATTCTTGCTTTTTATACTTTCAATTTGCTTAGAATGAAAGAGAGACTTTCCCCTTACAAGCTGTCTGCTATCTTACAGAAGGTTAAATTAGAAAGACTAAAATCAGCAGATTCGAAGGACAGGAAAATTAATATAGATTAACCAACACTGATCAATATACTCAATAAACAACAAAAAAAGAAGACTCTTAAGGGAAGCCAAGTGAAAATGTTCAACTCATTAAAATAGAGAAAAATAAACTAGCTCTGGACTGCTTTATTGGAGTGTTGAATTCTACAATAATATTCATAAGTCACCAGGGAAGGAAAATACCATGCACTACTTTTATACATATTGTTGCTTAACATAATGATAGAAGACAAACACATTCAAACATGGAAGAAGTCAGGATTTCCAAATGTGGGGATGTAGGGCCAGGTGGTGTGGAGGTTAAAGCAGCTGGATCCCACATGGTCAATTGTGCAGTTTGAATCTGGATCCAATGGCTTGAAAAACACTCCAGGCAGGTTCGTGTGTGTGTGCCAAAATCCCAAGAGGAGAATGGAAGAGAAGGGACTTTGGCGTGGCCATCCCCCCCAAAGGGGTGCTTTCTCACCTTCCCTCTCTTTGTCTCTGTATCTGTCCGCCTCTGGCAAGCATATGTACCTGATACCAATAAATAAATGAATGAATCAATGAATCAATGAATCAATGGATCAATGAATCAATGAATCAATGTAAGCGCCCAAGAAATGCACGAGACGATACCTTTGGGAAAGAGAACCCAAAAATTGGAATCTTTGCAGAATGGAGTGGAACAAAATCATGCTTCGCTTACATTATCTTTTTTACTGTTGAAATTATTGCTTATTTTATGCACGTATTCTGATTTTAAAAACTCGCTGGTGGCAGAATTCCTTCTAGGGAGAAAACTTGTTTAGCAAAGCATCTTGGTAGTCATTATAGCTGGAGAAAGGGAAGCCTGAACACCAAAGGAGCAAGAAACAGGGAAAGAAAACAACTTTTTTTTCAGAAAAATATTATAATGTGGAGCGGGGTGAGGGAGCTCAGGAATGGACAGCGAATGAGGAGAAGTGAAGAATTCGAGGACAAAGACCCAGAAAAAAATGAGTAGCTGAGGCTGGAGTAGAAAAAAGGAAAGCATTAATGACACATTTCTAAGGACAGACTCTAAAATACTGTCTTGCATGGAGTCACTCAGAAAAACCAGCTCCATTGGCTGCCTTGTGTTTACGGTGTACGCTTAGAGTGGGTAGAGGAGATTAAGGAAAAACAGCTCTGTTTCCTATCTGGATTGCTGGAGGATTAAAGATCAAGACGAGCAACAGTGAACAAACAGGAAGAAGAAATTTCATCCTAAACCAGAAATTGGGGCAGAACCTGACTTGGGAAAACATAAATTCTTAGAAAGTCTTCCGTGATAGAGGAAAGATGCTAACTTTCTCCATAGTTGAGGTTAGAGATCAAACCAGTACTTTTAAGAGTGAGCCTACTACCATGGGCAGTGCTTTGAGGAGCTGTGTGAAAGCGAATTAAAGAGAGTCAAGTGAATGTGTTTGGAACAGATCTGATTGAGGTATTCCCACAAAGTCTGATCCACGTGCTGAAGTATGCAAAGCTCTGAACTCAGCTGCTTGCATTGGCTGTTATGCATGTCATCAAGGTTAAGAGGTTTAAATATTGTTCTAGAAGTTAATAGTATTTTATGATTCAAACGGGGCTAACTACCAGACTTTCTCCCTCTCTCTTTCTCTATTTTTGTTTTAAAGATATTTTTGCTATAGAGCACATGCACACACCAGATAGACAGAGAGAGACAGAAAGTGAGAAATCAACCCCCAGGAAAAGGACCAAGCCACAATCCCTTATCCTCCATTCTCTTGGGATTTGGGGCACGCATGTGCATGTGCCCAGTGTGAGTTTAAGCCTCCAGGTCTGAAATTCAAACCATAGTCGACTACATGGGAGTCCAGCAACATAACCATTTCACCATCTGCTGGTCCCCACTACCAGACTTTTTCTAATCATAATAAATCAAAATATATCCAGGCCCTGGATTTAAATCCTTCTTTGTTTTCTCCATTTAAAAAAAATAATAGTATTAATGACAGCGACATGACTGAACGTGAAAAATTGGCCCTACGAGTTTAGCAATAACTTAGTCCATCAAGTACAAATAATAATAAGTAATAATAATTTTATAACTAGTGACTAATCCGAAGAATCAAGAATGCTTCAAGATATCTCTGAATAATAGAATTGTTAGGCAAAATCAACATTTTTCAGAAACAAGCCTAAGAGATCTTTCTTGTATCCTAATAGGTCTTTCCAAATGCATAAAATCCGATAGCTGTCTCAACTTGCTTGCTTTTTTTTTTTTTGAAGAAGAAATGCACGAGACGATACCTTTGGGAAAGAGAACCCAAAAATTGGAATCTTTGCAGAATGGAGTGGAACAAAATCATGCTTCGCTTACATTATCTTTTTTACTGTTGAAATTATTGCTTATTTTATGCACGTATTCTGATTTTAAAAACTCGCTGGTGGCAGAATTCCTTCTAGGGAGAAAACTTGTTTAGCAAAGCATCTTGGTAGTCATTATAGCTGGAGAAAGGGAAGCCTGAACACCAAAGGAGCAAGAAACAGGGAAAGAAAACAACTTTTTTTTCAGAAAAATATTATAATGTGGAGCGGGGTGAGGGAGCTCAGGAATGGACAGCGAATGAGGAGAAGTGAAGAATTCGAGGACAAAGACCCAGAAAAAAATGAGTAGCTGAGGCTGGAGTAGAAAAAAGGAAAGCATTAATGACACATTTCTAAGGACAGACTCTAAAATACTGTCTTGCATGGAGTCACTCAGAAAAACCAGCTCCATTGGCTGCCTTGTGTTTACGGTGTACGCTTAGAGTGGGTAGAGGAGATTAAGGAAAAACAGCTCTGTTTCCTATCTGGATTGCTGGAGGATTAAAGATCAAGACGAGCAACAGTGAACAAACAGGAAGAAGAAATTTCATCCTAAACCAGAAATTGGGGCAGAACCTGACTTGGGAAAACATAAATTCTTAGAAAGTCTTCCGTGATAGAGGAAAGATGCTAACTTTCTCCATAGTTGAGGTTAGAGATCAAACCAGTACTTTTAAGAGTGAGCCTACTACCATGGGCAGTGCTTTGAGGAGCTGTGTGAAAGCGAATTAAAGAGAGTCAAGTGAATGTGTTTGGAACAGATCTGATTGAGGTATTCCCACAAAGTCTGATCCACGTGCTGAAGTATGCAAAGCTCTGAACTCAGCTGCTTGCATTGGCTGTTATGCATGTCATCAAGGTTAAGAGGTTTAAATATTGTTCTAGAAGTTAATAGTATTTTATGATTCAAACGGGGCTAACTACCAGACTTTCTCCCTCTCTCTTTCTCTATTTTTGTTTTAAAGATATTTTTGCTATAGAGCACATGCACACACCAGATAGACAGAGAGAGACAGAAAGTGAGAAATCAACCCCCAGGAAAAGGACCAAGCCACAATCCCTTATCCTCCATTCTCTTGGGATTTGGGGCACGCATGTGCATGTGCCCAGTGTGAGTTTAAGCCTCCAGGTCTGAAATTCAAACCATAGTCGACTACATGGGAGTCCAGCAACATAACCATTTCACCATCTGCTGGTCCCCACTACCAGACTTTTTCTAATCATAATAAATCAAAATATATCCAGGCCCTGGATTTAAATCCTTCTTTGTTTTCTCCATTTAAAAAAAATAATAGTATTAATGACAGCGACATGACTGAACGTGAAAAATTGGCCCTACGAGTTTAGCAATAACTTAGTCCATCAAGTACAAATAATAATAAGTAATAATAATTTTATAACTAGTGACTAATCCGAAGAATCAAGAATGCTTCAAGATATCTCTGAATAATAGAATTGTTAGGCAAAATCAACATTTTTCAGAAACAAGCCTAAGAGATCTTTCTTGTATCCTAATAGGTCTTTCCAAATGCATAAAATCCGATAGCTGTCTCAACTTGCTTGCTTTTTTTTTTTTTGAAGAATTATTTATTTTATTTATGTATTCTTTTTTTTTTTTTGAGAGGTTTTTGCTATAGGGCGCATGCGCTCACCAGACAGACAGAGACAGAGAGACAGAAAGCGAGAAATCACCCCCCCAGGGGGGATGGCCACACCGCAATCCCTTCTCCTCAGTTCTTCTCTTGGGATCTTGGGCATGTACGCACATGCGCCCGGAGTGAGATTTAAGCCACCGAGACGCGAACTGCAGTTGACTACATGGAAGTCCAGAGACATAGCCATTATGCTAACTGCTGGCCCCTTCATTTATTTTAATTTGACCAGAGAAAGACACAGATTGAGGAGGAAAGTGAGAAAGCAAGTCACTAGGTCTGGGACTCAAACTGTAGTCAGCCATGTGGGGTCCAGCACCTTAATCAGCATGCCCCCTGCTGGCCTTACAGTCTTTCAGATAGTATACATACATATATATATGTATGTATGTATGTATGTATATATATATATACATCAATACTACATAAATACTACATATTGCATTTATTATGTGTATTATATACTACATATATTACATATGATATATATTACAAAAGAAATAAAATCATCTTAAACCCATTATTCATTAACCTAGTTTTTTCATTCAGGGCACGCATGTGCATGTGCCCAGTGTGAGTTTAAGCCTCCAGGTCTGAAATTCAAACCATAGTCGACTACATGGGAGTCCAGCAACATAACCATTTCACCATCTGCTGGTCCCCACTACCAGACTTTTTCTAATCATAATAAATCAAAATATATCCAGGCCCTGGATTTAAATCCTTCTTTGTTTTCTCCATTTAAAAAAAATAATAGTATTAATGACAGCGACATGACTGAACGTGAAAAATTGGCCCTACGAGTTTAGCAATAACTTAGTCCATCAAGTACAAATAATAATAAGTAATAATAATTTTATAACTAGTGACTAATCCGAAGAATCAAGAATGCTTCAAGATATCTCTGAATAATAGAATTGTTAGGCAAAATCAACATTTTTCAGAAACAAGCCTAAGAGATCTTTCTTGTATCCTAATAGGTCTTTCCAAATGCATAAAATCCGATAGCTGTCTCAACTTGCTTGCTTTTTTTTTTTTTGAAGAATTATTTATTTTATTTATGTATTCTTTTTTTTTTTTTGAGAGGTTTTTGCTATAGGGCGCATGCGCTCACCAGACAGACAGAGACAGAGAGACAGAAAGCGAGAAATCACCCCCCCAGGGGGGATGGCCACACCGCAATCCCTTCTCCTCAGTTCTTCTCTTGGGATCTTGGGCATGTACGCACATGCGCCCGGAGTGAGATTTAAGCCACCGAGACGCGAACTGCAGTTGACTACATGGAAGTCCAGAGACATAGCCATTATGCTAACTGCTGGCCCCTTCATTTATTTTAATTTGACCAGAGAAAGACACAGATTGAGGAGGAAAGTGAGAAAGCAAGTCACTAGGTCTGGGACTCAAACTGTAGTCAGCCATGTGGGGTCCAGCACCTTAATCAGCATGCCCCCTGCTGGCCTTACAGTCTTTCAGATAGTATACATACATATATATATGTATGTATGTATGTATGTATATATATATATACATCAATACTACATAAATACTACATATTGCATTTATTATGTGTATTATATACTACATATATTACATATGATATATATTACAAAAGAAATAAAATCATCTTAAACCCATTATTCATTAACCTAGTTTTTTCATTCAACATATTATGGACTGTTTTCCACTCAGATGGATCTACATTATCCTTTTCAATGGCTTCAGAGTATTCCTTTGCAAGAATGTATTATTACATAGCATAATTAATGCATTACCCAACAGAGTCTTGCACCACAGTCCACTCCTAGCCTTACACAGCCCCGATCACAGGCTGACCACATGCACACATGTGCCTGGTGTGCACACAGAGGCTTTAGGACACAAACCCAGGACCATCTCATGTGGACCCGACTGTGTTACTACTGCTCCACCATCTGCCCCAACAATGTATAAAATCTTTTTTTGAGAGTTTTTTGCTATAGGGCGCGTGCGCTCGTCAGACAGACAGAGAGAGACAGAGAGACAGAAAGCGAGAAATCACCCTCCAGGGGGCATGGTCACGCCTCAATCCCTTCTCCTCCATTCTCCTCTTGGGATCTTGGGCACGCACGCACACGCGCCTGGTGTGAGTTTTAAGCCACCGGGTCCGGGACGCGAACCACGGTCGACTACATGGGAGTCCAGCGACATAGCCATTACGCTAACTGCTGGTTCCCAATGTATAAAATCTTAACACGAAGATGGTGCCACTGTGGGAACAAGTAGCATAGTCCCATTGGGTCTGTACTTGGGATACCCCTTTATACTCAAATCTTGGCCCTCGGAGCATGGGGTTTGGAAAGAATATTTCAGTTGTATCTAGCAATTGAATTGGGCTCTGGGAGAGGACTTGAGAAGATGAAAAGTGTTAGTTATCTCATGCCAGACATTTTATTACTGTGGATCTGATCTGTGGGAGAATCTAGTTACTACAGAAATAGATGGGCAGACAAGCAAATGTTATGTATCCATTATATTATTAAAGGCGATATAATAAATTTTTTTAAATTTAAAAGAAGAAGATGGTGAAGCAGGACTTTTATTTTTCTCATGGAAGAAGCCACAGTCATCTCCCTGGAGCATCTGAAATCCTGCCGTGTAGACAATCAGGTTAGGACAGGCCCATTCAGGATCCGCAGCAGAGGTTCCGAAACCAGGTTGCTCATGAGAATCATCCGCGTAGGGTTGCCAACTTTGGCAAGGACAAACACCCAACTCCCAGTTAAAATTGGGTTCCAGATAAATAATGTACAACTTTTTTTGTATACATATGTCCCATGTGCTGGGAAATATATGCAAATATGTAGAAATTCTGCACTATGCCCTGTTCTAAAAATACTGGGGTTTGGGCTGTTTCATTTCAATGGTCATTCATGGGGAGTAACTGTGATTACTTGTCTCTGGGCACTGCCTCATTTCTTAGCCAAATGTTCATCACCTAACGGACTGTCCTTCTACATGGAATTATAGTCTCCTGTCATGGGACATCAAGCTACACATGGTTGTCACCTTTAGCATGCGGTTTAAACCTCCCAACAACCCAATAAAGAAAGGCAAAGAGTGTCTACTTTCTTTGTCTTATTCCTTTATTTTTTTATTATTATTTTTTTAATTTTTGATATAGGGCACATGTGCTCAGTAGAGAGAGAGGGAGACACTGAGACACTCCCTGAGTGAATGCCACACCGCAGTCCCTTCTCCCTCTTCTCCTCTCTGAATTTGGGGCATGCATGCACACACGCCCGGTGTGTTTCTTAAGTCATTGGATCTGGGAATGAAATCACAGAGTTGGACATGTAAGGTCCAGCAGCTTCAACTTCTGTGCCACCCGCTCGCTGGAGAGTATCTGTTTTCTCAATGGCAAAACGGAGACTCAGAGAATTAAAGACGCTTCCCAGGCAACGCTGCTAGTAATTGGCAAATCAGGGACCCAAACTCAGGTCTTCCAGGTTCCAATTTCAATGCTTCTCCAATTATTCAGTCCCGTGAGTGACAGAGGATAGCAATAATGAGAGATGAAGAGAATGCCCACTGAGAAATTTTCATCCAAGTTACAACTAACTGACCAGTCACGTTCTATTCACACAACTTCTGACCTGTGCATCACTTTTGCAGCCAAAGGGGCAGGTAGACCTAGAACCCAGAGTTCCAAGAGCCCCAAGTCTCCAGGAATTGAGAGGTCTGAGACTTCAAACTGGGCAATGCAATCAAAATAATTTAGTAATTGGCCTTTGGACAGGTAACAGCAGCGTCCCAGAGCATGCCAGAGAGATGATGTTCAGAACTGTTATTAAACTGAGTAATGAGAGCCTACAGCTGTACCTTACCTCAACCACTAGTTCGTACCCTGAAATTCCCTCGCAGTAACGTAATGAGCGGTTCTGTCTGATTTGGCCCTATGCGTAGAGCACAGGGTCAGAGAAGGGTTACCGTTACTGAAGGTACTGAAGTAAGAGAAACCATAGACCTGACCTCTGAAGCTCCAGGGAGAGATGACTACCTGCCCTAATGGAATGCCCGTGTGGAGTCGCAGAAGCTGAGCTGCCCCTAAAACTCAGCTACATAAGTGATTCTTGATAGCCCACGTCATTGCACACCCATGATTACATGAGACATGACTGTGTTTCCTGAAGAGATTCATTCAATTCTAAGAAATACAATTAGTAAACTAAATTTCCCAGAGCATTTTTTTGGAGAGCTTTTTGCTATAGGATGCGTGCACTCGCCATAAAGACAGAGAGAAACAGAGACACAGAAACAAGAAATCACCCCCTGGGGGGATGGCCATACTGCAATCCCTTATCCTCTATTCTCCTCTCAGGATCTTGGGCACACACACACACACGCACCCAGCATGAGTTTAAGCCACCAGATCTGGGACTCGAACCGCAGTTGACTACATGGGAGTCCAGGGACACAACCATTACACTAACTGCTGGTCCCAATTTCCAAAAGAATTAAAGTTACAGTATCATCTATCCACTTTAGTACAGGCCTCATGTTTTATCATTTCTATGAGCATTTAATGTGCTGATTCCTAAGGGCCAGCAGGTGGCATAGTGGTTATGCCCCTGGACTCTCACATGGCCAACCACAGTTCAAGTCCCAGTCCTGGTGGCTTGAAAATTGTGCCTGGTGCTTGTGTGGGCATGCCTAAAACCTCAGGATGATAATGGAGGAGAGGAGATTGCAGCATTTTAATGCCCCATGGGGTGGGCATTCCCTCTCACTGTCTCCGTCTTTCTCTGGTGAGCGCATGTACCCTATAGCAAACTTGTAAAAAAAATACTGAATAATGTAATATTCCTGAATATGGTTGAAAGGTATCCACTACAGACATTTAAGGCATGATATTATGTTCAACCCAAATACGCCTGGGATGAGGGCATTCATGTGCTGTGTTGTAACTCAGTCAGTCCTCTTAATCACCACGCAATCTTTATTAGGCTGTAGCAGAGTAGATTAATTATTCTTACAGACTTTTTTTTGGAGAGGTTTTTGCTATAGGGCGCGTGGGCTTGCCAGACAGACAGAGAGAGAGACAGAGAGACAGAAAGCGAGAAATCACCCCTCCAGGGGGGATGGCCATGTTACAATCCCTTCTCCTCCATTCTCCTCTTGGGATTTTGGGCACGCATGCACATGCACCCAGCGTGAGTTTAAGCCACCGGGTCTGGGACTCAAACCACGGTCGACTACATGGGAGTCCAGCGGCATCGCCATTATGCCAACTGCTGGTCCCCTTATAGACATTTGACCCTAATGAGAAAAGCTTAAACACAGAATCATTTTGGATTTTTTTTTATTAACCTCCAAAATACTTGAGCAGTGCCCACATGTACTACTATCACATGGCATGGCAAAATATACCAAATACTCATCTTTCTTTTCACTCTTTTATGCTAACGAGATTAAGAATTTTTAAGTATTCCAATAGTTTCAGGTACAAGAAGCCTCATTATTTTCCATATTTGACCGGGGGGAAAATTTTTTAAAATTATTTACTCAAGGAAAAAGTTTTTGAGAGATTTTTGCCATAGGGGGCATGCACTTGCCAGAGAGACAAAGACAAAAAGCGAGAAATCACCCACCCCGGAAGGGATGGCCATGCCACAATCTCTTCTCCTCTATTCTTCTCTCAGGATCTGGGGCACTCATGCACACGTGCCTGGCATGAGTTTTAAACCTCTGGGTCTGGAACTTGAACCATGGTTGACTGCATGGGAGTTCAGCGACAGAACCATTACACCGTCTGCTGGTCCCTCTCAAGGAAATCTTTTAAATGAGGCTTAAAACATCATATTGTTAGACACAGGGTTTATGTGGTTATATGTTGATGTAGGGAAGTTTAGCCAAACAATATGATAGGAAAAAACTAAGTGTTATACATATCAGAAGGCAATGAAAAAATTATCTTTATTTTCAAATGACATACTGCTTTTCCCCAAAACCTAGAAGTTCTACTAACAGCTATTAGACTATCATAGATTTTTTTTTTAATTGCAAATAACTGGAACTGGCAGATGGATTAATGGTTACATCACTGGATTCACACATAGTCAACTATGGTTTGAATCCTGCACTCTGCAACTTAAAACTCATGCCTGGTGCATGTGTGTGCATGCCCAAAATCCTAAGAGGACAATGGAGAAGGAATCGTGGTGCGACCATCTCCCTTGGGGGGTGATTTTGCACTTTCTGTCTCTCTCTGGCAAGTACACATGCCCTATAGCAAAAATCTCTCAAATAAATAAGTAAATAAATTGCTAGTAACTAAAAGCATGTTTAAAATCAATAGTTCAGAGCTCCAGGATACACATGGCTACCTAAGGTAGGATTTTTTCCTTGTTTACTTTGTGAAAATCACCTAAGAAACAAAAGAAAATAAATAATATTCCATAAACTCTATTTCCAGCAAAACTGGAAGACAGACAGGCTATGTGGACTCCAAAATATAAACTATTCTCTCTCTGCAGAGATCAGCCAGAAGTAATGGTAGTGAGAAAAAGAGAAGCAGGAATCAGGGCTCAGCAAAAATGCCTTCCTTAAACACGTGAGGCTCATCATAAAGGAAAGCCTTGCTTAAAACAACGAGCACAGGACCAGCAGATGGCATAATAATTATGTCACTAGACTCTCACATAATCTACTGCAGTTCGAGTCCCAGACCTGGTGGCTTAAACTCACACCAGGTACGTGGGCATGCATACCCAAAATGAAGAAGGGATTGCAGCATGACCATATTTCCCCCGGGTTGATTTCTCACTTTCTGTCTCTCTCTCTCTCTCTCTCATTCTGGTGAGCACACACACCCTATAGCAAAAAATAAAGATCTCTCTTTAAAAGAAAATAAGCAAAAACAAAAACAGCAAGCAGAAGGAATGGGTTCAGAATAGAGAACAGCAGCCCAGCCACGATGGCCCATGCTGCTAAGACTTTGTGCTCTGTAGACCGGGATCTCATGGTGGCCCTGGTTCCATTCTCAGTCTGACCTAAAGGCTGGCCACCATCGTGCCTTGTAATCCCAGTGACGGTGTGGCTGCGGTAGGAAGAGCACAAGCTTGAGGCTGGTCTGGGCAACATGGCAGAACTCTGTCCAAAAACGAGCAGAGTGTGATGGTGCACACCTGTAGTCCCAGCTAGGAGGCTGAGGCAGAGAGATGGTGACATGGCAAGACTCTCATCTTTGAAAAAAAGGAAGAGGGAGAAGTGGGGCGAGGGAACAGCAAGAGTATTCCTGAACCATATTTGGCTTCTCTACAAAGGAGACATGCTTAGGCTACTGTGGCCTTTCTGCCTAGTCCTCATCCCCTCCCACCCCCGACCCCAGACCACTTCTCTGGAAAACTGAAGTCATTCTATGACCATCAGTAAATCAAAACCTAGCACAACATTGATCCGAACATACTAAAAGGAAAAAAAATTATAAAAAACATCAGCAAAATGTAATAATAAAGCAAATATACTTACGAAAAAGTATCCCTAGGAGACAGTTGAAATTTGTGACCAAACATATCTATGAATTTCTGAAACTTAAGAAGTTATCTGGAGCCAGCTGATGGTCTGGTGGTTGAGGTGTATCCCACATGGCCAATTGGACAGTTTAAGTTCCAGACCCAGTGGCTTGGGAAACACACCGGGGGCGTATGTGCATGTCCGAAATTCCAAAAGGAGAAATGGAGGAGAGAAGATTGTGGCACGTCTGTTCCCTATGGGGAAGGGTGCTTTCTTACTCCCCTGTCACTCTCTGACAAGCATACATGCCCACCAGCAAAATTTTTAAAATGAGTTGCCTCTATGAAGGAATACAGCAAAGCAGAAAATGCAAAAACTCAGGGAAGAGTTGTACATAAGTAGTGGGTCGATAGACAAAATGCAAGCTTGAAGAACTCAAGAAGAGGCAAAAGGGAGGCCTGCAGGTAGCGTGGTGGTTAAGGGTGCTGGACTCCCACATGGTCACCTGCAGTTTGAGTCCTGGACCTGGTGGCTTGATTTCTCACTTTTCTTCTCTCTTTTTCTCTCTCATTCTGTTCCTCTCTGGTCAAATTTAAAAATAGAACAAAAAGAGAGACCAGCAGTTGGCATAATGGCTATGTTGTTAGACTCCCATGTAGTTGACTGCGGTTCGAGTCCCGGGTCAGGTGGCTTAAACTCACGCCAGGTGCATGTGCATGTGTGCCCAAGATCCTGAGAAGAGAATGAAGGAGAAGGGATTGTGGTGTGGCCATCCCGCCCAAGGGGTGCTTTCTCAGTTTCTGTCTCTCTGTCTCTCTATCTTTCTGGTGAGCGTATGCGCCCTATTGCAAAAATTTCTCCAAGACAAAAAATAAATAAATAAAAGAAAAAAGAAAGACAAAGAAAAAAGAGAGAAAGAAAAAAATGGAGAAAGAAAGAGAGAAAGAAAAATGTTTTAAAAAGAAGCAAAAGGAAAAAGAATACAAAAATTGAGAATAAATTTAAAGGAGAATAAAATAATAAGTAAAATGATTTTTGAAAACACTAAAATGAAGATAGAGAAAAGTATAGGTGGACATTTTTATAATCTTAGGATAGAAAAAGTCTTCCTAAACATGACCAAAAAAAGGACAAAAACAAGGAAAATGTTTATATATAAGCTAAACATGACCAAAAAAAGGACAAAAACAAGGAAAATGTTGATAGAAAAAATTATATTATATTTTTTAAAAAGATTATATTATATTAAATTATTTTAAGATCCAAAAAAAGGACAAAAACAAGGAAAATGTTGATAGAAAAAATTATATTATATTTTTTAAAAAGATTATATTATATTAAATTATTTTAAGATCCAGTGGCTTGAGAGACATGCTGGGTACATGTGTGTGCAAGCCCAAAATCTCAAGAGGAGAATGGAGGAGAAGAGATTGTGTCATGGCCATCCCCTCTGAGGAGTGCTTTCTCACTTTCTCTCTCTCTATCTTTCTCCAGCAAGTGCATGTTCCCTGTAGCAAGTTTTTAGTTAAATACTTTTATTTATGAAAAATATATTCTGGGAAACATTTGAAACATATATGATAAACAAAGGTTGATATTCTTTAGACTCACACATGCAAGTTACTTAGAAAAATAAAATAATCAAAAGATATGGATAACTCACGAATAAATATAAATTGTCAGGGAATGTATGAAAAAATGTTCAACTTCAGAAATAAAGAGATGCAAATCAAAACAATGAAATGATACAGCTAGCCAGGAGAGTGGCAAAGATTTAAAAGAATGGAAGTAGCCAGTTAGATGAGAGTATGGGAAAGAGGCACTCATGCTCAAATGGTATCAATTTATAAAATGTGCATATGTTTGTCCTGATGGTTATACGTCTTGAATTTTCCTAAGGCGTTGATAGAAGAAATGCAGTAAAGTACATTTTGTTGTTGTTGCTTTTTAAAAACAAAGAAACAAAACCCCCAGTATTTTGTAACAGCTAAGATTTAGAAAGGTATATATCAACAGATAATGATTGTGACTAGACTTACCATTGTTGTACTGTGCACAATTTTAAGAGGATAGGGGCCAGCTGGTGGTGCAGTGGTAATACCACTCTCTGCAATGCTGGACCCTCGTGGGAAGGTCTTGGGTTCACTCCTGGAGGCTTCCCTATACATTCCAGACACATGCATGGTGTGCGCCTATGAGGTCTGTCTGAGGTTGGGGAAGGGTGGTGACGTGAAAACCCAGTTGAGGGTGTACCTCTCTATCTCAAGACATAGATAAACTTTTTAAAATTGAGAAGAAAAACTTTTAAAAATTGAGTGTATAAATAAATATGCGAACCTAGAAACAAACAAAAATTGTAAAAAGGAAATGCTACTAGTACAGTTGTTGCGCTTGGTAATACACTGCTACAGTTGCATGTACTCAGTAACCTAGTGCTACCATTGCCAGGCTGGGTGATATTACTGGTGTAGTTGCTGATCTAGTTGCTGATCAGTAATGCTACTGCTACGGTTGCTGGCTCAGTAACACTATTGCTACAGCTGCCAAGCTCAATAACTATTGCTAAAGTTACTGCTTAGTAAAGCTATTGCTACAGTTACTGCACTCAATAATGCTATTGCTACAGTTGCCATGCTTAGTAACCCTATTGCTACAGTTGCTGTGCAGAGTAACACTATTGTTACTGTTGCCACTCTCAGTAATGCTATTGCTACAGTTGCTGTATAGAGTGTCACCACTGCTACATTGTATCGCTATAGTTACCTTGAAACAGCAATGTTACTGCCACAGTTGCCAAGCTACTGTTACAGTTGCTGCCCACCACAACAGTGCTGCTTCAGTAACCTCCACCCAGCAACATTACCATTATAGTCACCATGCTTGATAACCTATTGCTACAGTTGCTGCACAGGTCAATGTTACTCCTACAGTTTCCCCAACATGATAACATTATTACTATAATTGCCTCTCTACTACAACGAGACTACCTCAGTTGTTTCAGTGTGCTAACATTATTACTACAACTGCTTTTGCTCCATGGGTCAAGCAAATCCATGTGAGGGCTTTAGTAGCTGCATATGTATCCACTCCAAGTACATGTTCAGAAACTAGGGGAATTAACACTGGGTGACCTCTTGGACACAATGGATCTCCTATGAGACCAGGCAGTGACAGGAATCTTTATTACCTGACCTCCGCCAGGAGAGCAATAATGACATTTTGGGGTCCCGAATCTTCACATCAGCTTGAACTCTGGGTCCAAAAAGCAAAAACAAAAACAAAACAAACCTCAAAACTGTGAACATTTTCCCTTCTGCATTATACCAAGTAAGCTCATAAGTCTATTTGGGGAAGGCTGGGAGAATATCCACTATGATTTCGTGTTATGGTGTCATAGGGTCTTCCTCCAGGAAAACTAACAAAACTTTCAAACAATGGTTCTGGGGATCTTAACTGGCCTGAGACTTGAAACTGGGCACTGGATAATGACTTTATTAAAGTAGCTTACCCTTGTTAGCCGTCTGTCTATTCTGCCTTTCATATCCATAGATCCTTATGGATCAGAATCTTTTGAAGGTCATTATGATCTTAAAAGGGAAAAGATGCAAAAAGCTAATAGTTACATTGAAAGTTGTTCAGCACTGAGTCACCAATGAGATGTAAATTAAATCCATAATGAAGTCACAACCACTAGAATGTCTAAAATCTAATATACCAAAAACACTAAATGATATGGACTGTAAGATGGTGCAATGCCTTTGAAAAATTAGAGGTCAGGTTCTAATAAAGCTCAATATACAAGTGCCTTACAACCAGAAAATAGGCTTCCAGATATACAATCAAGAGAAATGTAAGAACATGTGCACATTCACACACACAAAGCTCCTACGGAAATGTTCACAATAATATCTATTTAAAACAACGAAAAAAGGAACAATCCAAATGTCCAACATTGAATGAATTTTTTAAAATTTTATATTGGGGCTAGCAGTTGGCATAGTGGTTACGGAACTGGACTCCCACACGGCCAACCGTGGTCTGAGTCTTGGATCCAGCAGCTTTAAACTCACTCCAGGTGCATGTGCATGCATGCCCCAAATCTCAAGAGGACAATGGAGGAGAAGGGATTGTGGCATGGTCATTCCCTCTGAGGGGTAATTTCCCATTTTCCCCTCTCTCTGTCTCTCTGCTGGAGCACAAATGCCCTATAGCAAAAATTTCTTTCAGGAAAAATGTGTTTTAATATTTACATACAAAGAATATTGTTTAATAATCAATTATACCTCAATAAAGTTGTTTTTAAAAAATAAACAAAAGAATACTATTTGGCAATAAGAAACAACAAACAATATCTGCAAACACATACAAAAATCTGAAAAAAAATTTTTTTAGAGAGAGATTTTTTTATATAGGGTGTGTTCACTTGCCAGAGAGACAGAAAGTGAGGAATTACCCCCCAGAGGGATGGTCACACCACAGTTCCCTTCTCCTCCATTCTCTCAAGAGTTTGTGCACACACACACACACACACACACACACCTGATCTAACTTTAAGACACTGGGTCCAGGACTCGAACCACAGTTGACTACATGCGAGTCCAGCAACATAGCCATTACACCATCTGTTGGTCCCAGAAAACATTTTTTTTTAAGAGAGATTTTTGCTACAGGGTGCATGTAATTGCCAGAGATAGACAGATAGAAAGAGAATGAGAAATTATCCCCCAGGAGGGAGGCCACACTGCAATTTCTTCTCTATTCTTCTCTCAGGGTGTTAGGCACATGCACACCCACACACCAACCCCCCCCACACACACACACACACACACGCCCAGCATGAGTTTCAAGCCACCACGTCTGGGACTCAAACTGTGGTAGACTGTGTGGGAGTTCAGCACCTTAACCATTATGTCATCTGCTGGCCCCCTGGAAACATTTTGATAAGGAAAAGAAACAAAAGTAAACATGCTTTATACTCCTATCCGTACAAAGATCAAGAAGTCAAAAGAGCAGGTGCCTCTTTGATAACCACAATGTGGAATGCAATGTAGGAAGAGGTACAAGGGAACCCTCTGGGTGATGCAAGTGTCCGTATCTTGGTTTGGATGATGATAGTGTGGGTATATAAATTTGTGAAAACTTACTAAGCTGTCTGCTTATGTTTTGTGCCTTTTTTTTTTTTGCTTGTAAAATATACCCCTAAATAAATCAATAAATGACTAGGTTAAAAAACATAATCGATAAAGTCACAACATTCAAGAGTGAAAAATACTGAGCATTTGAAATTGTAACTATGAGCTGTATTTATTGACATAGAAGGACACCTACAATACATTATTAAATATAAAAACAGACATTCTCCAAAGTGCAATGGAGAATGTCATTTTTTATATTAAAAAGTAATTTAGATATTTATATTGGTGTGGACAGGGGGGGAAAAAAACCATGCACAAGAGATATTAACACTTGTTACTTCTTGGGGCCAGCAGGTGGTGTGGTAGTTAGGGTGCTGGACTCCCACATGGCCGACCATGTTTTAAGTCCTGGACCTGGTGGCTTGTTTTCTCACTTTCCTACTTTCTCTGTCTCTCTCTCTCTCTGTGTGGCCAAAATAAAGAATAATAATGATAATAAATAAATAAATAAATAAATATTTTTTAAAAAAGTGTTACTTCTTGACAAAATACTTTATGATTGGGATCAGCAGATGGCGTAATGGTTACATCACTGGACTAGCATGTAGTTGACTGTGGTTTGAGTCCTGGACCCGAAGGCTTAAAACGCACTCAGCTGCATGTGCCTGTGTGACCAAAATCCCAAGAGGAGAGTGGAGGAGAAGGGATTGTGGCATGGCCATCCCCCAGGGGTGATTTCTTGCTTTCTGTCTCTCTGTCTCTCTCTGTCTCTCTGGCAAGTGCATATACCATATAGCAAAAATCTCTCTTAAAAAATATATGTATATATCGCTATAGGGTGTGTGCGCTCACCAGACAGACAGAGAGAGACATAGAGACAGAAAGCGAGAAATCACCCCCCAGGGGGGATGGTCACGCGGCAATCCTTTCTCCTCCATTCTCCTCTCGGGATCTTGGGCATGCATGCACATGCACCCGGCGTGAGTTTTAAGCCACTGGGTCCGGGATGCGAACTGCGGTTCTACGTGGTAGTCCAGCGACATAGCATTACGCTAACTGCTGGTTCCCAAGATAGTTCCATATTTTTAAAAAGCACGCAAAGCATACAATGTCAAAGTAAGGCCTCAGTCTAATCTAGTGTTTCCTAAGAGGAGCCATTCGCCCGCCAAGAGATATTGGTAATGTCTAGAAACATTTTCGATCGTCTCAACTGGGAGTAATATCGGCAAGTAATATTGGTACCTAGTGGGTAGAAGCCAGAGATGCAATCCAAGAGCTTACGACCCACAGCCTCTACAACAAAACATGTCCAATCTGAAATGCTAATGGTGCTGTTTGAAAAACCTTGGTCTACCTAAACTAAGATAGAACCAGACCTATTTACAAGGAAGAACTGATGAAAATATGCAGTTTTGTCTTACTTTTTAAGATTAGCTCACATGAGAAATGTCAAACAATTCCAGACCGTCCAGAGGTTGCCTTACATTCACAGTCTCCACCAGTCAGGGAACAACAAGCCTTGGGGCCAGCAGGTGGCGGGCGTGATGGTGAAGGCGCTGGACTCCCACAGGGTCGACTGCTGTTCGAGTTCCAGACCTGCTGCTGCTTGCTTTCTCACTTCCTGGCGCTGGTGGGTGCTCTCTCTCTCTCTCTCTCTCTCACCTATGCCCTATAGCAAAATTAAAATAATATTAATAAATTAAAACAAAAACCACCACCTACTGACCCTATCACAACACTCCACGTATCTGGGAAGATGGCGCTTTGGAAGCCACCAAGGGCTAGCCTTGACTTCCACGTGGGATGAGACAGAATCCCCTGAGACAGACCTGAACAGCCAAGAACATGCTATGACTCCCCAGCCCCACCCGGAAGAAGCCAGTGCCAGGAAGGACACTGCTTATTGGAGAACTCAGCTCCATCTCATCGCTTCCTTTTGGATCCTCATAATTTGGGGTAACCACAGTAGCTCCTTGGGCCCCTGGCAAGGTGTTACTAAGGTAACGGGTTTGGAGGAGAGCAATGGCTTTCTGCGCTCTCTGAGCTCCAGAGCGGACTCGCTCAGACCTTGCTTACTTCGCCATCGAGCCAGGGACAGGGGACCAAGGCTACTCTGCAGGAGAGGCCCCTGCCACGTGGGAAGGTCAAAGCCAGTATTTTTCACTCCCAGAGAAAGTGGGAAGGAGAAAAGAGGGAGGGCAAGAAGATACACCTTTTCTGGCAACTCGCTGCTCCAGGCCGCATTTTCAGAGGGGGAAAGGCGGTGGACGCATCTAGACAAATACTAGGGGCCTCGGGACCGGCTACTTCCTCCCCTATATAACACACGGAGTGAGGGCACCCGGGAGAAGACTGGGCCGTATCTGACAGGAAGAAAACCAGGAGGATGAAGCCGAAACACGGTCCCAGGCCCCTCACTTCAGGGCCGACTGCGCCGTGGTTCAGACAATGAGAAGAGAGACAAAGAAGCGCGGAGATGATCAGGGACTCCCTGCGGCCTGGGATGGAGAGACGTCTCTCCTCAAGCAAAATAAAAATAAAATAAAATAAAATAAAATAATAAACATATTTGCAAAGCCTGTGCTCATTTGCTTAGCTGAGCAACGATTTGCAACAGCATCTTCCTTTACCCTGTTTTCCCAGGAACTGAAGCAGGGAGAGGCCATTACTGGTGTCAGCTCGGGGGAGGGGGAGGAGCACTCTGATTTCAGTCGGAGGCCAGAGGAGCGGCCGGGAGGGCTTGTACTCTGTGTCCTTTAGTTTTGTGTGAGTGCCGGGAGGGCTTGTACTCTGTGTCCTTTAGTTTTGTGTGAGTGTGCTCACATGTGCACACACACATCTCTCTTAAAGCTTTGGGTTTTATAGAGGTTTTTGCCTTAGGGCCCGTGCACTCATCAGAGAGAGAGAGAGAGGAGGAAAGTGAAAAATCATTCCCCCGGGGTATGGCCACACCACAATCCCTTCTCCTCCATTCTCCTCCTGAGATCTTGGGCGCGCACGCACACCTGGTCTGAGTTTCAAGCCACCAGGTCCAGGACTTGAACCACAGTCGGCGGCCCTGTGGGTGTCCAGTGATGTAAGCACGAGGTCACCTGCCGGCCCCTAAAGTTTTCATTTTTAAACAGTTAGTTAGAACATTGTAAACCAACTTTAGAGAAAGCTTGAATAAAGAAAAAGAATTGGGCCAGCAGGTGGCATGGAGTTTAAGATGAGTGGATCTCACACGGCCACTCCCGCAGCCAAGTGAAGAGCAGAGGGGGAGAAATCCCTACACTAAGGAATTTAATACATAACTCCGATAGATCGTGTAGATGATATTTTAAAACAAGATTATTAAACATTCAAAGCCTAATAGAAAAAAAGGTCGAATAAGGAGCTTGGAAGGTAAGTTTTACCATGAGAACACACACCACATAAGACATGATAAAGGTTAAAAACTAAGGCAACCAAGGTTAAGAATTGAGGCAGGCGGGGCGGGGGGAAGAAACGAAGAAATGTCAGGCGAGACTTTGGGGTGGTGAGAGTTTTATGATTCTTTTTCTTCTCTCTTATTTTATTTTTTCTTTTCTTTTTTCCTTTCCTTCTCTCTTTTTTCTTTTCTTTTCTTTGTGTTTGCCAGAAAGAAACAGACAGAAGTAGAGAGGGAAAGTCAGGAATCACCCCTCCAGGGGGATGGCCACAGAGCAATACCTTTCACTCCTTCTCCTCTCGGTATGTGAGGCACATGTGCACACTCCACCTGTGTCATTTTCAAGCCACCAGGTCTGGGACTTGAACCCAGTTGGCCATGTCAGAGTCCAGCCCCTTACCATCACCACCTGCTGGCCCCTCCTAATCTTTTTGTAATGTCCTGTGTGGCCGTGTCAAACAAATTTTAGCTGAGGCTCATGGAGCAGAAAGCGTCAGTGCTCAGGGAGAACAGGGCCCCTTGGTTCTAGAGAACCTGGCCCAGAGCCATTTGGGAACTCACAGCCTCGCTCACTTCCTTGTGGCTCACATGGCACATCTGATTTGGAAGAACTGTGCTGCGTGTTAGTATCTTACACAGTCTAGGGATTTTAGGGAAAACTCTAAATCCAGCCTCTACAAAGCACTGAAGACGGAAATGTATGCAAACCAAGCCAAAAGGGAAGAGCACAGGGGAAACCCCAACAAAGGATGCTCACCTTTCAGGCTATGTTGGCCAGGAAGCAGCTGCGTGGATTCTCATGGCCTGCGGTTTGGTGGAAATTCCGGACTTCCGTTGTCCCTTTCACAGCCACTACTTCCCTCTGCCCAACGACACGGGAGACCAAGGCCTCCTTAGCAGCCTCAGGGCTCGTGACTGCTCTGCCCTCTTAGAGGCTGCTTTGCGAAGCGCTTGGATGGGCTTTGCTCGGCCGGCTCCTTGCAGTCTGGGAGCCAGGCCTGAAATGGCCGGTTTCGCTCGGGCCGCCTGAGGTCATTTCATCTGCAAGGTGGTTTCTGTCCTGAACTGACAGTCGGCGGCTCTTACAATGGGAAGAATCAGAGCTTCGATGAACCGCGGCTCTACCGAAATCTCTTTCCTAAAAACAGAAGCACACATATTAAAACAGAACGGAGTGAATCTTTAAGCGCTTGTGAAATACGGATACTTCTTTATTATTCCATTTTGGTCAACAATATAAACTAGAAAATAAAGTTGTGGGGGACCAGCAGTTGGTGTAATGGCTTTTTTTTTTTTTTTTTTTTATATAGTTTGGGGTCTGTTTGAGACATTTTTCTATAGGATCTGTGCGCTCACCAGACAGACAGAGACAGACAGAAAGTGAAAAATCATGCCCCAAGGGAGATGGCCACACCACAATTCCTTCTCCTTCATTCTCTCCTTGGGATTTTGGGCATGCACACACATGTGCCTGGCATGAGCTTCAAGCTTCCAGGTCCCGTACTCTAACCGTGGTTAATCATGTGGGAGTCCAGCACCTTAACCACCACACCACCTGCCAGCCCTGTTTTTTCATATTTGTGTCTAACCACTTCTTTAATAATAATAATAATAAGGCCCAGGCTCCACAGTATAGTCAGTAGCATTTCAGACTGCTTAGGTGGAAACCATGTCAGCCACAGTTGAAGTCCCCAGTCTGGCTGCCCTGAAAGCACATTGAGTACATGCATCCAGGCAGGCTGCAGGACTGGAGGAACAGGGTCACTGCATGATACAGCCCTGTGGAAGGCTCGCTCGCTCTCTTTCTCTCTCTCTCTCTCTCATGCACATACATCTATTGTGAATTTTTAAAAAGCCATAAAGATGTATTGGTTTTGCTGATTAGGAAATTATGATAGGGGCCAGCAGATGGCATAATGGTTATGTCTCTGAACACCATGTGGTCGACTGAGGCTCAAGACCCAGACCCAGCAGCTTAAAACTTAACACCAGGCATGTGTACCCAAAATCCCAAGAGGAGAATGGAGGAGAAGGGATTTTGTCTTGGCCATCCCCTTGGGGAGTGATTTCTCACTTTTTGTCTCTCTGTCTCTCCAGCAAGCACATATGCCTTATAGCAAAAATCTTTCTAAAAAAAAAAAAAATAGACATTTAACAATTCTAAAAATATAAAAAGTTTAACAATATTAAAAGGGTTAACTAAAAGAATATAAAATTGGCTAAAATAAGTTTATTGTTTTGCAATAAAAACTACTAAGTTAATGCAAATATTAATAACTTTTAAAATATTTACTTTATTTATCATTATTATTATTATTATTAATTTGACCAGAGAGAAAGAAAGGGAAAGTGAGAAAGCAATCTGCCAGGTCTGGAACTTGAACCATGTGGGAGTCCAGCACTTTAACCACTGTGCCACCTGCCAGTCGCCAAATATTCATAACTCTTGCAAGTCTCTTCTGAAAACTCTCCAAAGAGTTTATTTTAATCTTGTTTTAATTGACGTCAAATGTTTTACATAATATTACATAAGGATATATTTTTGTAATGGTTTAAAGAGAAAGTCACAACCTGTTTTATAGTCATTATGTTTATTTTTTTAAGAATTATTTATTTTATTTTATTTAGTATTATTACTTTTTTTTTTTTAGAGTTTTTTGCTATAGGGTGCATGCGCTCGTCAGAAAGAAAGACAGAAAGCGAGAAATCACCCCCCAGGGGTTATGGCCACGCTGCAATTCCTTCTCCGCCATTCTCCTCTCATGATCTTGGGCACACACGCACATGTACCCAGCGTGAGTTTAAGCCACCAGGTCCAGCACTCAAACCAAGGTCGACTACATGGGAGTCCAGCAACATAGCGATTACACCAACTGCTGGTCCCACTATTATTACTATTTTAATTTGCTATAGGTCATGTGTACTTACCAGAGAGAGACAGATAGAGAGGGGAAACGTGAGAAAACAAGCTACCAAGCCCAGGACACAAACTATGGTCAGCCTCGTGGGAGTCCAGCACCTTAACCCTCACGGCCCTATTCCTTGTTTCTAATGATTGTCATTGAACAGAATTAAGCAGCCAGGCACAGGTTCATTTAGGGGCTTTGTAAACCAGGTTAAAGACATACTCCGATCTTCCAGACCATGAACTCTCACTGGCACTTCGCCTCTACCTGACCAGTAATGCTGCTTTTTATCGAGGATCTTCTCCTGTGTGCTGCTTTGCTGGCTCACTCTGTCAGCTCTGGGCTCTCACTGAGCTCCCAGCTTACTGGATCTTTCCATGTGGCTATTCTCAGGGTACATCAACTCACTGTGTCTATAAGTGAACTTGCCATCATTCCCCCAACCTTGCCCTTCATCAGTGTTCACCAGCCTCCCTGGATGCGATAGAGTGATGGATCCAAAATCCAGTGTGAGTCACACAATTTAACCTATGAAAAACCAGGAAGCCACATAATATATTAGAGGTTTTTAAAATATGTTTTAGGGCCAGACAGTGGTGCAGTGGTAATGCGCCAGAATTGAGGATAAAAACCTGTTTATCTCAATAGCTGCAATAAAATCATCTGACAAAAGTCAAGTGTGGCTCTGTGATACTGAGCTCACGTGGGAAGGCCCCAGATTCGCATCCAAGGCCTCCCTCTGTCCACCAGGTAGGAGTGCCTCCGCCATGATCCAGACCGGCTGGGGCTGGGCGTGGGTTATGGCCTGAGGGCCCTGTTGGGGTGACGGCCTCCCTCTTCCTCTCTGTCTTGCTCTCTCATGGAAGAAAGGAATAAATAAAGTTTAAATTTCTTTTTAATGTGGAGAGGTTTCCAGTGAAATATAGAAATTCGCAATGCAGTTTCTGACTTAGAAATCCCTGACTATAAAGCTCTCTTATCTGGACATGGGTCTCTCATTCAGGAGTTGAACTCCAATTTCTTACTGAAAACAGGGCCTCCACATTGTGAGACTCCAGAGTCATGCAATCCTAGGCGAGCGGCACTCCACTAGTGAGGACGGTGCCTGCTAGGGTCGGCAACAATATGGTACTGGCAAGATGTGCTCGCCCCTTTGTCTTAGAATTGCCCTTTCCCGGGACCAGCAGTTGATGTAATGGCTATTTAGGACTCTTATGTAGTTGACCGTGGTTCAAGTCCTGAACCTGGTGGCTTAAACTCACGCCGGGTGCGTGCATGTGCATGTGTGCCCAAGATCCCGAGAAGAGAATGGAGGAGAAGGGATTGTGGCGTGGCCATCCCCCCAGAGGGTGATTTCTTGCTTTCTGTCTCTCTGTCTCTCTCTGTCTTTCTGGTGAACGTGTGCGCCCTATAGCAAAAAAATCTCTCAAAAAAAAAGAAAGAAAGAAAGAAAGAAAGAAAGAAAGAAAGAAAGAAAGAAAGAAAGAAAGAAAGAGTTGCCCTTTCCAGTACTCCTTTACATTTTCTTCCACTGCTGGGAGCAGTGGGACTCTCGGACTCTTCTGATATTTCTGGGGCATCCCATATCATTCCCTACTGCCACTGGGGTCACCAGGACCCTCTCTTGACTGGTCAGGGTTCCCTCTGATGCCACAGGGACCTAAAACGCCACTGCTGTGCTGAGACTCCACGAAGCAGCATGGGAACTGGGGTGTGGGGAGGTGAGAGTCGGCCCCGCTCAGCAGAACCTAGAATGACTTTCCTCGTGGGTATGAGGCTGTCATTCTGGTTGTGGCATACTACGACCAATCCCGTGAGTAAGCCTGGATGTGTGAAATAGGACCCGGGGGGGCATTCTGAAAAGTAAACCTGCTACATAACACTATGGGTGTGAGGAAACGTCTTCTGAACTGATTTCCCGGAGAACATTTGGAGTGCAAGCAACGGATAGGTAAGTCCAGATAAATGGATTTTGGAATGTTTTACTTCAATGTTCTTCTTCTTCTTTTAACCTTTTATTTATTTATTTGTCTATTTACTTGTGATTTTCAAGCCACAGTGTCCAAGGAACACCTCAAGGAATTAGAAATAAAGACAATGGAACCAGACACTAGCCAAAGGAAGAAAAAAATAACAAGCAGAAACAGAAACTAGAAAAACTATAGATGATATTAATCGAAGTAAGTATTTTTTAGAAGATATCCAATATTGAAAAACCTTTAGCTAAACTAAGAAAAAAACTGAAGTCAACAAATAAAATTATAAAGAAGAGATATTACAACTGATACCACAGATATAAAAGGATCATAAGAGACTGTTATGAATAATTGTATACAATAAGTTGGATAGCCTAGACAAAATAAATTCCTAGACACATACAACCTGCGAAGATTGAATTATGAAGAAATAGAAAATCTGGGGGCCAGCAAGTGGCATGGTGGTTAAGGATGCTGGAATCCCATATGGCTGGTGAGGTTTGAGTCCTAGACCTGGCGGCTTGCTCTCTCTCTCTCTCTCTCTCTCTCTCTCTCTCTCTCTCTCTCTCTCTCGCTCTGTCCCCCTCTGGTCAAATTAAAATAATAGATAAATAAAGTTAAATAAAATAATTCTAAAAGAAAAAAAAGAAAAGAAATATAAAATCTGAGCAACCAATATTGAGTTGGTAGATAGAATCAGAAATGAAAAACCTAGAACCCAGTGGCTTCATTGCTGAATTTTACTAAAAATTTAAAGAACGATTCGTTTAAATTCTTCTCAAACTCTTCCAAAAAAAATTGAAACGGAATGAATACTTCTAAACTCCTTTTATAGACCAGTATTACCCTGATACCAAAGCCAGGCAAGAACACCACCACTAGAAAAATAAATAAATAATTATAGACTATTATCACTGATGATCATAGATACAAAAATCCCCAACAAACTACTAGCAAACTAAATACAATAGCACATGAAAAAGGTCATACTGCATGATCAAGTGGGATTTATTTCTGAGATGCAAGGATAATTCAACATATGGAAATCAAAACACAATGGTATGCCATATTAATAGAATTGAGGGTAAAAATATTACACTCATCTCAGTAGATACAAAAAAATCATTTGACAAAATTCAACATAAAAACTCTCAACAATTATGAATAGAAAGACAGTACCTCAACATAATGAAAATCGTGCATATGACAATCCCACAGCTTACATCATACTCAACAGGGAAAAGCTAAAGCATTTCATCCAAAATTAGGAACGAGACAAGGATTCCCACTCACACCACTTCAGTTCAACATACTGAAACTACTGAAATCCTAGCAGGAGCAATTAAGAAAGAAAGAAAAATAAAAATCATAAAAGTTGGTAAAGAAAAGTTGAATGGTCTGTTTACAGATGGCGTGATCTTATATAAAAACCCTAAAGACACCACCAAAAAATCTATTGGGTCTAATACACAAATTCTGTAAAAGTGCAGGATACAATCAACATACTAAAATCAGTAGCATTTCTGTATACTAACAAACTCTCCAAAAAATAATTTTTAAAAAGTTCCATTTATATTAGCATTGAAAAATAAAATAACTTAAGAATAAATGTGACCAAGAAGGTGAAAGATCTGCTGCTGAAAACTATACAACATTGATGAAAGAAACTAGAGAAGGCACAAATAAATGGAAACATACTCCATGTTTATGGACTAGAAGATTAACATCGTTAAAATGTTCATATGACCCAATGCTATCTACAAATTTAATACAACCCCTATCAACATTCTAATGACATTGTTTCACAGAAATAGAAAAAATATTTATAAAATTTCTATTTATATAATACAAATACCATAAATAGCCAAATAGTTTTGAGCAAAAAAATGAATAATAATAAAGCTGGAAACAACACATTACTTTATTCCAAAATGTACTACAAAGCTATAAAACAGACATATTTTAAAAGGCATCACAACAAACACATATCCCAATGGAACCAAGTAGAGATTCCAGAAATAAATCTATGTGTTTACAATCAATTGATCTTTGACAAAAGTACCAAGAACAAACACAAGGAAAGGACAGTCTCTTCGATAAATGAAAATCTGGATAGCTGCATACAGAAGAATGAAACTGGGTCCTTACCTCACACCATATAAAAAAAATCAACTCAAAATTAATTAAAGATTTAAACATAAAATCTGAAATTGTAAAACCACTAGAAGGAAATAGGGGGAAAAAACTCCTGGACATTAATCTGAGCAATGACTTTTTAAAACTACAACCTATAAAGCATAGGCAACAGAAACAAAAATAGGACAAATGGGATTAAACTAAAAGGTTTCTGCACAGCAAAGGAAACAATCAGCAGAGTGAAGAGACAACCTACAGAAAGGGTGAATATGTTCATAAACTATACATCTGATAAGGAGTTAATATTCAATATATATAAAGAACTCAAACAACCCAATAACAAGAAAATAAATACCCTGATTTTTAAATGGACAAAAGTCATGAATAGACAATTCTCAAAAGAAGACATAAAAATAGTCAACAGGCATTTTAAAATGCTCACCAATCATCAGGGAAGTGCAAATTGAAACTACAATAAAATATCATCTCACACTCATTGGAATGGCTATTATCAAAAAGACAAAATATAACATGTGTTAATAAAGACATGGAGAAAGGGAACTCTTGCATACTCTTGGTGCAAATGTAAGTTGGTGCAGCCATTATGTAAAACAATATCAAAGTTCCTCAAAAATTTAAAATAGATTTATCATATGATGATGCAGCAATCCCACTTCTGGGAACATATGCAAAACATATGAAACCAGTATGTTGAAGAAATATCTGCACTCCCATATTCATTATAGCACTAGTTATAACTGTCAAGATACAGAATCGAGCTGAATGTCTATCAACAGGTGAATGGGTAAAGAAAATGTAACATGTAAACACAATATAGGATACTATCCAATATTAAAAAAAAAAAGGAAATCCTATTATTTGCATTAGCATGGATAATCCTACAGACCAGCAGTTGGCATAATGGCTATGTCACTGGACTCCCATGTAGTCGACTGCAGTTTGAGTCCTGGACCTGGTGGCTTAAACTCCCACCGGCGTGTGTGTGTGCATGCCTGCCCAAGATCCCAAGAGGAGATTGGAGGAGAAGGGATTGCAGCATGGCCATCCCCCCCGGGGGGTGATTTCTCGCTTTCTGTCTCTGTCTCTCTCTGTATTTCTGGTGAGCACACGCACCCTATAGAAAAAACAAACAAACAAAAAAAACCCAACTCTCCAAAAAAGGGAAAAAAATAGCACGGGTAATCCTGGAGGCCATTGTGCTAAGTGAAATATGGCAGGCACAGAAGGACTAACATTGCAGGATCTCACTGTATGTGAAGCCTAAAAAAGTTTAATTTATAGAAGCAGAGAGCAGAACCGTGGTGGTCAGGGGAAATGGGGGAGGGAGAAGGTGGTGATAGGCAGCTTGGAATGGGGAGATATTGATCCAAGGGTACAAATTTCAGTTACATGGGAGGTATACGTTTTGGAGATCTATTATACTGTATAGTGACTCTACCTAGTAATACTGTATTATATGCTTGAAGATAGCTAAAATGGTAGAGTTTAAATGTTTTTACCACAAAATAATGATAAATATGTGAGGTGAGGTTATGTTAATTGCTTTAATTTAATCATATCATAATGTTTACCTACATTGAAATAGTGTGTTGTACATCGTAAGTGCATACAATTTTTGTTTGTCAACTATACCTTTATAAAGCTCAGGAGAAAACAAAACAAAACAAAAGAAAAAAACCGCACACACACATACACACACACACACAGAACAACTGAAGATCACTTGGGAATATAAATAAGAAAACTTCTTTTAAAAAATAGCTAGTCACGGGACCAGCAGTTAGTGTAATAGCTATGTTGCTGATCTTCCATGTAGTCAACCATGGTTCAAGTCCCAGACCCAGTGACTTAAATTCACGCCAGGTACGTGTGCATGCGTGCCCAGGATCCCGAGAGGAGAATGGAGGAGAAGGGATTTTGGTGTGGCTATCTCCCCTGGGGGGTGACTTCTTGCTTTCTGTCTCCCTGTCTCTCTTTCTGGCAAGCATACATGCCCTGTAGCAAAAACTAAAAAAAGTAAAAATTAAAAAAGTAGTTAGTCAAAAACTTATCTTAAAACATCACTAGTAAAATCTAGTACTATAAATATAATTTGATCTCAGAATTTAAGAATAGTTCAAGCACTAGAAAAGTGTGATTTTAATATTTAAAGAAATTGAAGGAAAATAAAAATATGGTTATGATAACTGGTGCTAAAAAGATCAACTAGCCATTCTTTTCTTATTTTTTTATTCCGTTTAAGGTAAGTAAATCTCGCAAACACATTGAAGTTTACTTTCTAGAAATTAATAGTAAAAATTTTTTGAGAGGTTTTTTCTGTAGGGCACATGCACTCTCCAGAAAGACAGAGAGAGACAGAAATTGAGAAATCACCCCCCAGGGGGATGGCCACACCGCAATCCCT
This sequence comes from Tupaia belangeri chinensis, assembly GCF_000334495.1. NCBI lineage: Eukaryota > Metazoa > Chordata > Mammalia > Scandentia > Tupaiidae > Tupaia > Tupaia belangeri. The sequence goes on along the minus strand of NW_006159775.1, from coordinate 5,014,194 downwards.
TCTCCTCTATTCTCCTCTCAGGATCCTGGGCATGCACGTATACGCGCCAGGTGTGAGTTTAAGCAACTAGGTCCGGGACTTGAACCACGGTCAATTACATGGTAGTCCAGCGACATAGCCATTACACCAACTTCTGGTCCCAGTAGTAAACATTTTAAATAAAGAAATACTAAAAGCACTTCATCAAAATTGAAAAAAAAAAAAAGAGGAATACCTTCTACCACCAACAATGATTGAGAGAAGGAAGGAACATTACAGATAATGGTATGAGATAAGAGAAGTAGCCCTGCTTGGTGTCACAGCTGCAGAGAAGTGGAATCCCACATGGGATCAGTCTGAGTCTCCAGACCAGTCTGCCTGAAGCAAGAGGTGCATGTGTGGAAGTGCCCCAGACCCAACAGGCTGAGGGACTGGAGGAAGGGAATGACAGTACAACGGGACCTTGCGAAGGTCTGCTTCTCTCTCTCTGTCATTTCTGCCTATACACACATGCTATTATGCATAAAGAGAGAAAATTAAAATTAAATAAATAAGAGAAATAGTCTAAAGTAAAAGTGAAAAAAAAAAAACAACAACAACAACAAAACAACTCTTTTATGCTTTTTACTGTTTTTCTTATAAGTGGGCCCAAGTTCCCCAAAAGCAGTGCTGAATATCTTATTACCACAGCTGTCCCAGAAAGACCAATCACTCGTTTTTTTCTGTTTACACGATCTATGGGAACAGCTGAATATGATCCGAAATAGAAGGGCCATACAGATGGGGCCTGAATTGCTAAGACATATCTAACCTTCCAATCCTTTAAAAAAAGAAAGTGAAAATCCAGTCCATGTTTACTTACCCATATAGCTCTGGCCCTCAAATTCATTCTGTTGTATTGTACTCTAAATTGGGGAGCAGATTGATAGCCAAAAAAGTTTTATTATAAAGTGATATTTCCTTATGGAGCCCCAAACCCCAAAATGGCATTTCCAGAGTACATGAAACAGGACAAAGAGTAACCTAATCATTCTGCCTTTAGTCACAAATCTATTTAATTCAAGGTTTTTTTTTTCAAATTCATTTACTTATGAAATTAGATCATTCATTACAATTATTTTGGCAAGCAAAGACAGCCAGCTGCTCAAGTGAGATCCCAAATACCCTAACAAATTGAATAAACATCAATTTGTTTGCTCATTGATAGGATTATGGAGTCAGGAAAGTGTCTTGTTCCTCAGCATGAAATATTAAGATCCAAATTAGTTCATTATGACTTTCTCCTGTTACAAATTAAATGAAATGAAGAATCTATTCACAAACTTTAAAAAAATGTGGTTAAAAATGAAGACCTGGGACCAGCAGATGGCATAATGGTTACACTACTGGACTCCCACGTAGTCAACTACACTTTGAGTCCCAGATCCAGCAGCTTCAAACTCACACAGGGCACATTTGTGTGTGTGCCCAAAATGCTGAGAGGAGAAGGGAGTAGAAAGGATTGCAGCACAGCTACCCCCAGGGGAGTGGTTTCTGGCTTTCTTTCTCTCTCTGTCTCTCTGGTGAGCACATATGCCATATAGCAAAAAATCTCTCTCTAAAAATAAATCATAATAATAATTAATGAATTAAATAAAGACCATTTGAACATAAAACATTAAAAATAAAGACCATTTGAAATCTCTAGCTGCTGGTAGTGTTCTCCATATAGTTCCTAATCTTTCTCTCTAATCTAGAGCCCGAATCCTACTTTAAACTGTGTTTCATTTAAGAGGCCCATTCTAGACCTCTCTCCTCTAATTACCTTCCCCACATTACACAAATCTTATTTGAAATAGCACACATTTTCATGAAAACATTACCATATACTTGCTATATGTATTTCTAAGATTGGCAACAGCATTTCAAGGCGCTAAGAAAATACTAAAGAAAGTTTAGGTTTATTGTCTTCTCATTTAAATTTAAACGAATTTACTAATTAATTAATTTGCAGAAATGACACTGTCTTCCTCAGAGAAATACCTTGTATGCAGATGCAGGGAGGGTAATGCTTATTAATATGCAGTTCTCATTTCCATGAAGGTATTCATATATTTGAATTACTAAAATTCTGAATCTAAAGCTAAGCTCCATACTAGGTCACAGCCTGATTTTATTTATTTATTTATTTTTTTAGAGATTTTCACTGTAGGGCGCGTGCGCTCGCCAGACAGACAGAGAGAGACATAGAGACAGAAAGCGAGAACTCACCCCCCAGGGGGGATGGTCACGCCGCAATCCCTTCTTCTCCATTCTCCTCTCGGGATCTTGGGCACGCACGCACACGCGCCCGGTGTGAGTTTTAAGCCACCGGGTCCGGGACACGAACCACAGTTGACTACGTGGGAGTCCAGCGACATAGCCATTACACTAACTGCTGGTTCCCACAGCCTGATATTTTGAAGTAGACATTCACCCATTCCCCACCCAATCTGTTTTATGTTCTTCCTATAAAAATGTAATAAATGCCAAATATTTTCTCCTAAATTATCACTAGGCAGGTGCCATTCTTTGTGAAATGCACCTCATTGTCAGTTGTCTCTGAGAATGTTAAGTCTGAGCTACTGCAGCCACATTAGGATCTACAGTTTGGAATGCACCTCCTTGTCACTTCTCTCTGAGAATGTTAAGTCTGAGCTACTGCAGCCACATTAGGATCTACAGTTTGGAATGCACCTCCTTGTCACTTCTCTCTGAGAATGTTAAGTCTGAGCTACTGCAGCCACATTAGGATCTACAGCAGTGAGTCTCCATTTTGGCATCACATTCAAGTCACCTATGAGGCTTTTTCAAAATGCCCATGTCTGACACCTTCCTAAAGAGTCTGACTTAAATGGTACAAGACAGAGTCTGAACAGAGTGTTTATTTAAAGTTCCTTGAGTGGTTCTAGTGTAAAGTAAAAGTTGGGGCCCTCTGAACTGGTCCTAAATGGCTCCTGAATTTGAGGAAACATTTGAGTCACCACTTGGGGCCCATCCCCAGACTACGTAAGACAGGAAGAACCAACACTTATACTCAGCACCTTTCTGTGACCAGATGTTTGTGTTTTTCTGCACACTGACCAATTCTCTGGGTCTTAGCCAGGTTCCCCACAATTTTATTCAATTCTGATGCTAACTAGAATGAGTTAGTGCAAGACACCCAGGTTAAGAGCTTATCCTATGAGATCAGCAGATGGCAGAATGGTTATGTCGCTGCACTCCCACGTAGTCAATTGTGGTTCAAATCCCAAACCTGGCAGCTTAAACTCATGCTGGGTGTGTTGTGCATGTGTGCCCAAAATCCTGAGAGGAGAATGGAGAAGAACAAAATGCGGTGTGGCCAACTCCCCTGGGGGGGTGATTTCTCACTTTCTGTCTTTCTCTCTGTCTCTCCAGTGTATGTGTACACTCTATAGCAAAAACCTCTCTAAAAAGAAATAATAATAAATAAAAAAGAAAAGCTCATCCTGCAAGACCTTCCTCGACTAAAGATGTCACTTGCAAGTAGTCATAGGTCCCAGGTTACCCACTTCTGCCTGATTGGACTATAAGCCAGAGGTTCCCACAGCTCTCTTCTGGGTTTGAAGAGAGCCATTTGCTAGTATGGCTCACAGAATCCAGGAAAACCATTTAGTCACTATGCCGATTTATTACAAAGGTAATTTTTTTAAAGAGTTTTTTTTTTTTTTTGCCTTAGGGCACATGCACTCACCAGAGAGAGACAGAGACAATGAGAGGGAAAGTGAGAAATCCCTTCCCCCCGCCCCCACCAAGGGCATGGCCCTATTGCAATCCCTTCCCCTCCTTTCTCCCACCATCTTGCATGCACGTGCCAGTGTGATTTTCAAGCCACTGGATCCAGGGCTCAAACTGCAGTCAACCATGTGGGAGTCCAGCAACATAACCACTACACCATCTGCTGGTTCCACAAAAGCAATTTGAAAGGATGCAAATGAATAGTCAGATGGGGAGATACAAAGGTTGTAGTCTGGAAAGGTCTGGAGCACAGGCACTCTGGCCTGGTGGAGTTGGGTATGTGTCATCCCTGCACATGGATGTGTTCACCAGCTGGAAGCTCTCCAATCCCCACTGGTCATGGACTTTTTAGGGAGACTTCATCACATAGACACGATTAATTCTTAACCAAAGCACCAACCCCTCTCATTTTCCCAGAGGATGTGAGTGGGACTGATAGTCCCCAGCTTCTAATCATGGCTTGATCTTCCTTTTGCCCAGCCTCTATCTACAAGTCCAATAATCACCTCAGCTCGTTGCATGGGATTTGCTCAGGCTTAATTGCTGGAGGGGAGCCCCATGCTCCTGTGGGCCTCCCTCTATGGTTCCACAGGAGCAGCACTGGGCAGCGCGGGGTTGAAGGAGTTGGGGTGCTCCTGAAGCACCGCTCCACCAATTCAAACACCCCAGCTGCCCATTGATCAACCTCAACTCAGGGCAGCCAGGAGATGATGCCAACTCACCCCCTGTTCCATGCAGACTCCCTTTAAGACACGCCACCTCATTTCCCTTAAGTAGTGGCCTCTTCTGCTTCCCTCACTTATTTCTTTCACATGTGGAACTTCCCAGTTGAGCACGATTCCTGCATTTTCTGCTGTTTCATGCCACCTGCCCCTCTTGTTCCCCTCCACAGAGCTTCACATGTCTTCTTATTAATGCTTTCTGGTTTGCGTTTTCTAATTCCTCTGTCCTTTACTTCTTCTTGGCAGAGTAATTCATGTAAGAATAAAATATATGGATTCTGGGGCCAGCACATGGCGTGGTGGTTAAGAATGCTGGACTCCCATATGGCCAACCGTGGTTCAAGTTCCATACCTGGTGCCTTGTTTTCTCACTTTCTCTCTCTCTCACTTTGTCCCTCTCTGGTCAAATTTAAATAAATAAAATTAAATAAGATAATTCTTAAAAGAAAAAAAAATGGATTCTAGTAGTCTTTCTCATGCTGATGAGGATCGTATGATTGGAGCACAGATTACCAGTCTAACAAAATAGAAGATAGAGTTATCATCTGCTGACACTACACAAATTCCATAGCAAGTGATTGAGAAGAGTGAATGGCCTGTTCTCTTGTAATTAAAACATATCATAGAGCACTTCATACCACAGTTCAGTTTTGCAAATGCAGCATAAATTCTGTGCGCACAGGCAGGAAGAGAAGCGCATTTCCATCTATAGTAAGTCAGTGCAACTTCCCAAGTAATTTCCAAGGGTTATAAACCTCCAAAATGATCAGCAAGACTGACTGCAACGTATTAGTCATTAAGAAATTTCTCCATTATGAATGAAGTTCATTATTAGCCCCCACAATGCCGTATGTTAGAAGTGAGAGGTACAGGGGATGAGGACATGGAGCCAGTCTGTGGATGTAAATTCTCACACACGTTGCTGTAGTTTCAGACCATGGCCACCGAAATTGACACGCAGTTGCAAACAGTCTGCAAGTTACTTAACAATATAATGATCCCTCACAATGTTCTCTTATTAATAAACTTTAAAGGAAAAAAGGGTGAAACCGCTTCCATTGCTGTTACCTGGTACACAATACACTCGGTTATTTTTCATCAGGGCTGGGTGATGGTGCAGCAGGGGTTCAGCTGGACCCACATGTCTCATGCTCAGGGCCAGCACCCTCTAAACATACCAAGCATGCACATATGTGTCCATGACCTGGACCACGTGAGACTGGAAGGGATTGCAACGTAAAGACTCTGTTGGAGGTGTCTTTCACTCTCCCTGAAAAATAAAAATAGATAAACTGTTTAACTTTTTATTTTACTTTTGCTGTAGGGCATGTACACTCATTGGCGAGAGCCAGAGAGAGGGAAAATGAGAAATCAACCCCTAGGGGAACTGGTCACACTGCAATCTCCTCTCCTCCACTCTCCTCCCAGAACCCTACACAGGAACACACATGCTCCCACTGTGTCCCCAAGCCACCAGGTCAGGATTCTAACCGAACAGTCAACCATCTGGGATTTAGCACTTTAATCTCCATGCCACCTGCTGGCCCTATTTTCAAAATAATTTTTTGAAATAATAATTATTACTTATTTAGGGACCAGTTGATGGCGTAGTGGTTACATCGCTGGATTCCCACATGGCTGATCATGGTTTGAGTACTGGATCTGATGACTTGAAAAATCACACCAGGCATGTGTGCATGTGTTCCCAAGACCTCAGGAGGAGAATGGAGAAGAAGCGATTGTGGCCATCCCCCCGGGCAGTGAGTTTTCACTCTTCCTCTCACTGTCTCTGTCTCTGGCAACCGCATGTGCCCTAAGGCAAAATCCTCTAAAAAAACTTAATTATTTGTCACATAATGTACTAAAACCTTATGCTAGCATTTTTTTATTCTCTCCAGTGATATCGGCCTCTCTTCTTTCTGGTAGTGTAACTCTTCAAGGGACAGCAGATTACCTAATTTTTTTTTCCAGTTAACTTTTCTTTTTAAACATTGAGTGATCATGGTTCAGAACTTCAGGCAAGTTTTCCAGGTTTTATGGGTTAAACAAGAAGGTTCTACTGAAAGTCATGACTCCACGCTTAACATGCGATGATTTATACTGTGTTGATACACACTAGGAGGTACCAGGCCCACCTACCCTTCTTAGTCTTCTCTCTCTCTCCCTTTGCTTCCCTACCCTTCACCCTCTTGCCTTCTTTTCCCATACGGACTTGCAGGGACCTTGCATTCCTCTGAGAATGGCTCTGAGAAATCAGAGATGAGAATTCCTGCCCTGATTCTGTGGAATGCATAACATCGAGAATTACCAGGGAGTGATGGGGGACCAGCAGATGATGTCACATCACTGGGCTCCCATGTAGTTCACGGTGGTTCAAGTCCAGGATCTGGTGGCTTAAAACTCATGGCGGGTACGTGTGCATACGTGCCCAAGATCCTGAGAGAAGGGATTGGGGCATGGCCATCCTGCTCCCCTCGGGGGAGGGTGATTTCTCACTTTCTGTCTCTCTGTTTCTTTCTGACTGGCAGGCGTACACATCTTAGAGAAAAATCTCTCTCTACAAAAAAACAAAAGAAGAAGAAGAAGAAGAAGAAGAAGAGCTACCAGGGAGGGATGAGCTCGGTGCAGTGATGCAGGAAGGACATGACAGAGAGAAAGGTGGGAGGTGATAAGTGAGAACTCAGAGGTGCAGACCCTTGCCCAGCAGCAGAGGAGAAAGGATTGCTGCGTGAGCACACCCCACTGGGAGTTGCTTTCTCTCTCTCTCTCTGGCAAGCACACTTCCCCTCTAGCAGTGAAAAATTTGTTTACTTTTATTTTTATATATAACACATATGATATATAAAATACAAAAATTAAACTTTATTGTATGATGTTAAAAGCTTTATTGTATATATTAAAATAGAGATTTAAAGTTTATATAGTAGTAGAAGTTGGTAGACACAGCACAACAACAGTCTTTAGTACATAAATTGTGGTTAATAAGATTTTTCCCAGGCAAGCAAGCAATCTATTAATATGTAATATATGTAGGAATTTCCTGAAGCAAATTGTTGAGTTATTTATTGGTTTACATCCTTACTTTTTCTGGAAAAGCATTTTCAAGCATAAGCAAGTCACATTGACATAGTCCAAAATCTTAATGACACACTTATAACAAGAACCCAAGTATTTGCCTTTGTTAGAACAAATGTGTACCTGAGGTGGAGAGGAGACATGGGGAAATCTAAGGCTGAATCTTTCCACATAACAAAGAGCATAGAGGGACCAGCAGATGGTGAAGCAGTTATGGTGCTGGATTACCACTTGGCTGACTGAGGTTTGAGTCCCGGACTGAGTGGCTTAAAACTCATGCTGAGCATGCATGAGTGCATGTGTGCCCAAGATCCCAAGAGGAGAAGGGATTGCAGCATGGCCTTTTCTTCTGAGGGGTGATTTCTCACTTTATGTCTCACTGTCTCTGTCTCTGTCTCTCTCTCTCTCCAATGAGCACACATGTCCTAAGACAAAAACCTCTACCAAAAGAGAGAGAGAGAGAGGGAGAGAGAGAAGGAAAGAGAGAAAAGGGAAGGAAGAAAAGAAAGAGAAAAAGAAGAAAGAAAAATAAGAAAGAAAGGAAGAGAGAGAGAGAGAGAGAGAGAGAGAGAGAGAGAGAGAGAGAGAGAGAGAGAGAGAGAGAGAGAGAGAGAGAGAGAGAGAGAGAGAGAGAGAGAGAGAGAGAGAGAGAGAGAGAGAGAGAGAGAGAGAGAGAGAGAGAGAGAGAGAGAGAGAGAGAGAGAGAGAGAGAGAGAGAGAGAGAGAGAGAGAGAGAGAGAGAGAGAGAGAGAGAGAGAGAGAGAGAGAGAGAGAGAAAGAAAGAAAGGAGGAACAAAGGTAAAAAGAGTTACGAGATACCCTAAGAAGAAACGCAGGGAATGGAAAGTAAGGTAAGCTTGACCAAGTGACTACTGAAGAGTAGAGAGGAGAACTAGTCTGGGGTATGAAGGACAGCGTGTGAACTATAGGTGAGAGGGTGGGACAGGAAAGGGAGTGAAGATAGAGCTGTGAAGATTAAAATTGTGGGGGACCGGCAGTTAGTGTAATGGCTATGTCACTGGACTGCCATGTAGTCGACTGTGGTTCATGTCCTGGACCCAGTGGCTTAAAATTCACACCAGGCACGTGTGCATGCATGCCCAAGATCCGAGAGGAGAACGGAGAAGGGATTGTGATGTGGCCATCCCCCCTGGGGGTTGATTTCTCGCTTTCTGTCTCCTTGTCTCTCTCTGTCTGTCTGGAGAGCGCATGCGCCCTATAGCAAAAAACCTCTAAAAAAAAAAAAAGAAAGAAAGAAAGAAAAAAAGATTAAAATTGTGGGAGAAGGAGAGTGGGAGAAGGAGAGGTATCTAAATATGAGTGTTAGAAAGTATATGTGTGTGCATGCATGTGTGAGTGCATGTGTGTGTGTTGTGAAATATACATTCTGCTTCCAAATCCTCAAAGAATATTGGGTAAAGTGCCCCATGGAGTCCACTCTGTTTCCTTTATATGCTTTCAGAGAATGGGATGTGTAAGTTCCACTTAGTCTCCAACATTCAAATGCCAAAAAAGTATATGTGGTCATTGCCCTTTAAAAACAGTAAATGTTTCATGTCCATCCCAAGTCATCCTTTAATAAGTGGGGGGTCAGCTGGCTGATTCTGCTATCACCCCTGCCAAAGCAGATGTACTCAGGGAGTAACGAGCAGAGCTTAACATTGCCGATCTGGAGCTTGACTTGGGTTCAGATCCATACTGACCTTAACCTCTGTGTTGTGAAGCGGCGCTAACAGGGAGTGCCAACGTCTGTAGGAACCCATCTCTGTATTTCCCACTATGAAAGCTAACAACATACTTGCCTCCTCCTCCTCCTCCTCCTTTTCTTCTTCTTTTTCTCCTTCTCCTTCTTTCATGAGAGAGAGTTAATGAGTGGGAGGGAGAGAATGAAAGGCACTTCTGAGGGTATCTCACCATGCCTCAATCCCCCTGCCCCAGCCTCCCAGTTGGCCGGAACACAGGCACCTGGCCTGGCTCAAGCTATAGCTGGAATTGAACCCAGGCCTCTCGTGCAGCCATAGCCATCCCCCACAGTGTTCTCCCACTTGCAGCACCACAGCGAGGCCACAGTCTCTACTATTTTTTGAGCTATTTTTGCTATGAGGCATGAGCACTTGCCAGACAGACAGTGAGAAATCACCCCCTGGGGGGATGGCCATGCTGCAATCCCTTCTCCTCCATTCTCCTCTCAGAATTTCAGGCATGCACGTATACATGCCCAGTGTGAGTTTCAAGCCACTGGGTTCAGGACTTGCATCATGGTCAGCCGTGTGGGAGTCCAGCACCTTAACCACTACGCCACCTGCTGACCCCACACATTCTCTTCTTTTAGCAAGCCTTCCCTTTTGACTCTGGTGGGATATTTTTAAGTGACAAAGTAGTGGCAGGGCTGGAACTAGAATCCTTAGAGATCTTTTCAGGTTTTCATCCTGCCTACTAATGGAAAATGTTAAGTGTGAATATAAGCAAACCAGACACTTATTTTGATTCTGAAGCTTCAAGACTCAGATCCACTGGGGCTAAACCAGTGGTCAAATGATAGATACTATCTTTCATGGACTAAAAGACTAAGTTTTTGTACCTTACACAACATTTACATCCTCCAATTTTAGTATTAATATGAGTTTTAATATGTCTCTTCCTTTGACTAATTTTAAATATCTTTTTAATATTTTCCCTTAGTTTTTGTTTTTTTTGAGAAGTTTTCACTATAGGGCACGTGCGCTCGCCAGACAGAGAGAGACATAGAGACAGAAAGCAAGAAATCACCCCCCAGGGGGGATGGTCACGCCGCAATCCCCTCTCCTCCATTCTTCTCTCGGGATCTTGGGCACGCATGCACATGCGCCCGGTGTGAGTTTTAAGCCACCGGGTCCGGGACGCGAACCGCAGTCGACTACATGGGAGTCCAGCGACATAGCCATTACGCTAACTGCTGGTCCCCTAATTTATAAATATCTTAAAAATGGGAGCTGTTTCTTATTCATCTCTGTGACCCTTGTACATCTCTGTGGCCCTGTATAATAGGCCCTCAGTGATATTCACTGGGTAGACATTGGATCAAAGTTCCCTTTCTGAAATTATTTCAAACAGTGGAAAACTTGGAAAGCTGACATGTGTGATATTTTTAATCAATATTGTATGACATTTTAATTATAGAAAACAATCAAATAGCCTGCCAAAAACGGGCAATTTGTATAATCAAAGCAACTAAACTGATGTGAAAAAAATAGAGGAATAGCATTACCCAGCATGGCTTCAGCTTGGCATTTGTTTAATTAAAAACCTATTTTTAACTGATTAATTCCAGTGCTAAACAAAGTCACCAATGATGTAATATTTGATCTGAAGCACTAATACTCTGCTTCAAACCAGATTTCCAGGTCCTCCTGTCTTGAGATGGTTGATCTTCACATTTTAAATATGAGCCTCATTGGGAAATGGACACCACTGTGAATGTGAAGTGGAAAACCTCTGAGCTCCCACTCCTGGAGCAAGGGTTCACAGCAAGGGTTACAGGGACCCATTAAGGCCTCCGTAATGGGAGAATCTATTTATGCCTGAGACCCCTACGAAAGTAACTCTTCCTCACAAAGACATAGTCAGACTTAGAATTCCAACAAAGAGTTGCCAGCACAGGCAGGAGAAAGGGCTGTGGCCTGAGCCCACCGCTCCCCACGGAGCTGTGGAAGCAGACAACAGAATTTGAAAAGACAAGTTAGAGAGAAGCAAAGACTTCTTGGTGAAACTGAGATAAGGATTCAGTTTCAGCCCAACCTAATGACCCAGTCAGTAGCAAACTGAATGACAGCGCCAGAAGCTACTTGACTGACTGTGAGTTCAGATCCCCAAGTCGGCCTGAAAACATGCTGGCCATGTGCACGCAAGCCCAGGATCCTGGCAAGCTGGAAGGCTAGGGAAAGGGGTTCACAGGGTGTTAAGATCTTGTTGAGGGTTTCTCTCTCTCTCTCCCTCATGGATGTGCACTCTGAATCATGAATAAAATAAACTTTTTAAGAAAAAGATTCAATTCCTACAGTAAATGGTATTTGCAGATGTCAAGACTAAGAGCTCTCTAAATACAAATCCATAATCGCTCATCTGAAACCTCTGGGCAGTGCTGTTTCAGAATTTTCCAGATTTTAGAAAGGAATACAGTGAAAACTCAACTAAGGTAGAACATCCCTAGCAATATGTGTAGCAATGAGTCCTAGTCAAACGCATTAAAATTGCTGCCAGTCAGGAATTACTATCGATGTCCATACGAGTGGTGAAAGCATTATTAGCCTTCTCTCTGCTCAAATATGGTTGTGCGGTGAAATTAGATCAGAACAGTGTATGTAAACATATATACACACACACACACACACACACATATATATATATATTAGATATTTTTGCTATAGGGTGTGTGTGCTCACCACAATGACAGAGAGAGACAGAGAGACAGAGAGCAAGAAATCACACCCCCCCAGAAGGGATGGCCATGCCACAATCCCTTCTCCTCCATTCTCCTCTCGGGATCTTGGGCATGCACGCACATGTGCCTGGCATGAGTTTAAGCCACCAGGTCTGGGACTCGAACGGCGGTTGACTACTTAGGAGTCCAATGACATAGCTATTATGCTAACTGCTGGTCCCTGGACAGGGTATTTTTGCCACCAAATAAATTTGTGTGTGTGTGTGTGTGTATGTGTGTGTGTGTGTGTGTGTGTGTGTGTGTGTCAAAGGGTACATGCATTCACCAAAGAGAGACAGATGGAGAGGGAGAAGGCACTCCCTCTGGGCCATAGTCACACGACAATCTTCTCTATTCCAGGTCTCCATCCATTCAGGATTTGGACACACACATGCACCTGGGAGGTTTTTTAAGCCACCAGGTTCAGAACTCCAACTGTAGTCAGTCATGTGGAATCCGGCTTCTCTTATCCTCTGGGCTATAGGACTGGCCCCAAATAAGTTCCATTTTCAGAGTTTTTTGGACTTTGGAATTACGGATAATAACCTGTTTACCAATGTAATAGAAGACCTAACAAAATAATAGGCTGGTGTGGCTGAAGGTTGGAAACAATGTGAGAAACAGGAAAATCTGAGCCAACTCTGAAAGAAGGTGACAAACTAGGCAAACTGACTGCTTTCTTAGACACAGTGGATGAGACTTTTCTCGATATGGAATTAGAAATTGGTTTCAGAAACAACTGTGTTTCTTTCTCTTTTTAAAAAAATTATTATTTAATTCTATGTATTATTATTACTGCTATTTTTTTAAAAAAAAACTTGGTACAGGACATGTGTACTCACCAGGGAGAGACACAGAGAAAAAGTGAGAAAACAAGCCATCAGGTCCAGGACTTAAACCACAGATGGCCACGTGGGAGTCCAGCACCTCAACCACCATGTCTCCCGCTGGCCCCACAACTGCAATTCTCATTACTTAATAATGGGATAATAAAACCATGCCCTCCCCCATACGTTTGGAGACTTGAGGATGAGGGGCTAACTCCAGCTCTCTTCTTCTCACTGAGTTTACCAAAAATTGCCTAAGAATTTGTCATGATCCCCAAAATAGAAAACAGGCTTTCATTTTAGAGCACCTCTGGCCCTCTGACTGGCTTAGGAGTGAGCTTTGCCAGGTACTTTGCTCTTTAATGTATTCCAAGCCAGAGCCCGAAAAGAGCAAGTAGAACAGAGCACAAATGCCTGCACTGTGTCCCTCCCCACGGCTCCGCAGGAAGCTGGAGCAAGCGTGCTGAGCATCTCGCAGACAGGGAAAGGCATATGGACTCATACCGGCATGTCTGTAGGAACAATGGCTTTCCTTAGGAAAGCATGTGTTACCCATTGGAAGGTATGGATAGATGTAGAGCCAGTCTCTGTCTGACGTTGGCATGGAGTCCACAAAGAGGACCAGACATGAAGTGGCAAAGCCCACGAGGGGTGGCTCTGTGGGGCTGAGAGCTGCAGGGACACCTTGGTTTAAGCTACTCAGATTCCAACATCCCCGCTCCAGGCTTCTCTCCTTGATGTTGCTGAAGACTGAATAAGTTAGACTTGGGAAATCTGCTGCGGATTATAGCATTTCATAAATTGCTCAAGACAGTAATGAGTTCAGGACATGGCGCGACAAAATACAACTCCTTGGCATTTAGGGAAACAGAAGAAGCAAGAAGGTCATTCTGACCACCCACCTCTATCTCCCGAAGCAGGCCATGACAGAACTCTCTGGCCTTCCCCTGAAACAAGTCCGAAGACTCTCCTGTACCCTATACCCAGAGGAAAAGAGCATGATGCAGAAACAGAGAAGAATCCCAACAGGCCTTACTAAGTTTCCCTCTGTTTAATACCACCAGGGCCTACTTTTATCAATTGTATTTCTCCGCAGTTACCCATGTCAAAGTTAGCATGAAAATACAGATTCCCCTGTTTCTTTGGGTCTTTATCTCTGAAGTCTCCTAGGTCATGTAAAAATATATATTAAATACATTTATATGTTTTTCTTTTATGAATCTTTTATTACAAGTGCCTCAGCCATGAACCTGGCCATGGTGGGAAATCTTTTCTCCCCTACAGTAGAAAGACAGGCTTTGATGAGCAAGGGCAGGTAACCCAAAGCCAAATTATCGTCCTCTATCAGGGCTTCCTAAAAGGGGCCAGGTTTTGAAAAAGATCACTTTAAAAAGAGTTATAGAATGGAAGATGGGAAAGGAAGATTAGGATTTGAGTTATTCCACCAAGTGGACTCTCTTGAATGGGTTTATGTTTTTGTGCTTTTTACTTGGGCAATAGAGAATATTAAGGGAAGCTCACACCGATGTGGAAGAATAGCTCCTACAATGGGAGACTGTTCTAGGCAGTTGCCAGTAGGGAAGCGAACAGTGGCCCCTGGCAGAGGTGGAAGCAGTTAGATGCAATAGAAACGAAGTAGATGACTCAGGTGTATGTATGGATCCAATGTCCTTGTTCTCTGCATTCTGGAGCAGTGCTTCTCAAACTGTCCTGTGTGTATAAATAACACGGAGATATTGTTACAGAGTGGAGGCCAGGGTGGGGGGCCTGAGTCTGCGTTTCTAGCAAGTTCCCGGGTGATGCTGGAGCTGCTCCTCTTCTACTCACCCTTGCAGTGCACCCAGACTCTGCCCGCAGGAGGAGAGAGGGCAGCTCACTCTCCGTTACAGGGAAGGGAAGCAGCAGGCTTGGATACAGCATAGCTATCTACTAACTCACGGTAAGGTCATTACAGCACTTCAGTTTAAAAATTTCTTGTTATTATCTTCAAATGAAACATGCCTTCAGGTGTTATTGTACATTGCTATCTGGAGCAGAGATCCCATCTCACTATTTTCTTTGTGATTTGGGCCTTTTGGAGTAAGCAAAAACCTCTCCAGATTGTTGCTAGCTGTGTTTGCTACTCATCACACAGCAGAAGTAACAGACCAGGCCTCGGCCACGCTGGTGGTAGCGCTCTGATCTGCAGTGCTGGAAGCCACATGGCTGACTGTGGGTTAAGATCCTGAGTTGATATGAAAATCACTGGGTGTCTCTAGCCCCAAATCCTGACTGGCAGGAGGACTGCAGAAGGGAAATCACAATATCATAAGACCCTGGAGGGGGTCCCTCTCTCTTTCTCATGAAAGAAATAAACTGAAATAAAAAAAGTGAGCCCTGTAGTCATGAAAGAAATAAACTGAAAAAAAAAAAAAGTGGGCCCTGTATCCTAATAATTAAGGAAGCCAGATCCCATGTGGCTAACTGTGGTTCAAATCCCAGCACCAGGAGCTTGAAGTAGCATGAGCATATAACATTGTGGATATTTTTCCTTCTCCCTCTCACTCTGTCTCCAGTGAGTACCTATGTCCTATGGCAATTTAAAAAACAGGAAACAAAAAAAGTGACAACAGAGGTCAGAAATAATTACTAATATTTTTTTAACTTTTATATCTTATTCTTTTTTTATATTCAATCACTGTATATCATTGCAGCATGCAAGTGAGTTTTCCCAACATGAATACACTTTATATTAGTGCAATGAAAGATATTATCATACACATTATCATCAACAGATAATTTTCCATTTTTATGTCCTTTAAATGTTTTGCTTTTCTTGGACCAGCAGTTAGTGTAATGACTATGTCACAGGACTCCCATATAGTTGACCACGTTTTGAGTCCCGGACCTGGTGGCTTAAACTCACACTGGACGCATGTGCGTGTGTGCCCAGGATCCTGAGAGGAGAATGGAAGTGAAGGGATTGTGGCATGACCATCCCCCCTGGGGGGTGATTTCTCGCTTTCTGTCTCTCTGTCTCTCTCTGTCTTTCTGGCGAGCACACGCGCCCTATAGCAAAAAACTCTCAAAGAAAAAAAAAGAAATTAAAAAATAATGTTAAGGGAAAAACAATTTAAACCAAGAATACAGTACCTGGCAAGATTATTCTTTATATGGGAAGAAAAGACAAGAACATTATCAGGTAAACAAAACCTGAAAGAATTTACGAACACCAGACCAGCTCTCCAAGAAGTTCTCAAGGGAGTTCTATTCCAGCAAAGCTAAATACAGGCACACAGAAATAAGAGTTCAAAAACAACTAAGAAAATGACCAAGTTAATCATAAGGACGAGTCTGGAGATGAGTATTATATCCCAGAATTTAATTGGGGAGATTGGACCACAACAGAAGGTAGGTTAAGTACATGAGACTGAACTGGTGAAATAGAAATACTAGATACCAACAAAGGTCCAAACATCTGGATAATTGGTATCCCAGAAGTGAAGAGACTCATAAGGGCATTGATAATCTATTCCATGAAATCCTGGAAGAAAACTTTCCAAACCTAGAGAAGCATTCAAAGATCCAGTCCCCAGAAATACAAAGGACCCCAAATAGAATCAACCCAAGAAGATCTTCTTCAAGACACATTATAGCCAGATTGAGCAAAACCACAAAGACAAGATATTAAGATTAGCAGGAGACAAACATCAAGTTACCTACAAAGGATATTCCATTAGGCTAACAGTGGACCTCTCATCAGAAACAGTGCGAACAAGAAAAGAATAGGAAAATATACTGAAAATGTTAAGGGGGACCAGAAGTTAGCATAATGGCTATGTCAATGAACTTGATAGTATCTAGTATTTCTTATATATTATTCTCATTTATTTTCGCAATTTTCTCAGTTTTTATGGTGGATTTTCTAGGCCAGTGATTCTATCTCCTATATCTGAGATTCGATTTTCTGTTTGATCTAGTCTACTTTTAATACTTTCAAGGGAGATTTTGACTTCCTATATTATAGCCTTCATCTCTAACAATTCCATTTGATTTTTTTAAAGATTTATTTAATTTTATTTATTCATTCATTCATTTTTTTAAACTTGATGAGAGAAAGACACAGAGAGAGAGGGAAAGTGAGAAAGCAAGCCACCACGTCTAGGACTTGAACCAGGGTCAGCCATGTAGGAATGTCCAGCACCTTAACCACCATGCCTGCCGGTCCCCCATTTGATTCTTTTTTATGGCATATATTTCCTCTTTCAGATCATGAGAGAACTTCCTCACGTCCTGAATCTCATTGGCTCCTCTCTCCTTTCTCTTCTGCAGTTCATTGTCTCTCTTCTCTTCCATCTCTGTTAGCTTTGTCACTATGAACATTCCAAATTCTTTATCAGACATTTCCATGAGTTCTAATAAACTGTCTGAGGATGAAGAGGAGTTATTCTTTTCCCTTTGAGGAGAGGTATTTTCTTACCTTTCCATATTTCTTGCACCCCTGTGGTGATTTCTAGTCATCTGATGGATTGTGAGTTTCTTCCTAATTCTTGAAGTTCAATCTGAGTGTTCAGAGATATGCAGGGAGAGATGAGCTGCAATCTTTCTTTCATTCTGTTTTTCACTCTTTGTGCATCAGATTCAGTGGGAATAGAGGAATAGTCTGACCCTAATCATATTCAGATGTTTAGATACTGTTCACTTGGACCTGTCTAAACCAATGCATGGAGGCTGAACAGCCAAGGAATAAAGATAAAGAAAAACGGAAAAGAATCAGAGAAGAGGAAAGAAGAAGAAAAAAATAAAAGAAAAAAGAAGAAAGGAAAAAAGGATAATTTTAAAAACTTTATATTTTGGGACTGGCAGTGGACGTAATGGCTATGTCGCTGGACTCCCATGTAGTTGACTGCAATTCAAGTCCCAGACCCGGTGGCTTAAACTAATGCCAGGTGTGTGTGCATGCATGCCTAAGATCCTGAGAGGAGAATGGAGGAGAAGAGATTGCAGTGTGGCCATCCCCCCAGAGAGGGATTTCTCGCTTTATGTCTTTCTGTATCTCTCTGTCTTTCTGGTGAGCACACATGCCCTGTAGCTATAATCTCTTAAAAAATAAATAAATAAAAACTTTTATATTTTAATTTTAAAAAGCAAAAAATGAAAATTTGTGATAATTCTTGTACAATTGTATGTAGCATTAGAAACTAACATATTTACTGACCTTTCTTCTATCAACAACTCTGCTCTGCTATTAAGCCTAGTGAGTGGGTTTTTCATTTCAATTGTTTCATTTTCCCCATCTGTGTTTGTTGTCTTTATTCATGATAGAGTGTGTGTGTACTTATGAAAGTGAGAGAAGGAGAGAATGGGAGAGAGAGAAAAAATTAGCATTTCCAGAGTCTAGTCATATTATAATCCTTTCCTCCAGTCCTCCAGCTCAGCAGATCTTGGCTCTCATGTACATGTATGACATGTTTCGGGCTGCCCAAACCAGGGACTTAAAGCACAGTCATCATATGGAATCTATTTTCTCTTAAATAGTACATTACCACTGTACTATGGAGCCAGCACCGGTTTATAATTTTTATTTATTTAACTGTAGTTTCCATTTCTGTGTTTATACATTAAGAAAATATTTCTCTTTAAGTCTTTGAATGTATCTATAACAAATTCTTTTTTTAAAAAAGAATTATTTTATTTAGCTTTATTTATTTAAATTTGACCAGAGAGAGACAGAGTGAGAGAGGAAAAGTGAGAAAGCAAGTCATCAGGTCTGGCACTCAAACCACAGTCCACCACGTGGGAATCCAGTGCCCTTAACCACTATGCCACCTGCCAACCCTATAATAACTTCTTTAAAGTGTTTATTAATTCCAGTGTCTGGGCTGTCTCGTGACCTGTTGTACTGTCTTTTTTTTTCTGAATGAGTGCTCACATGTCTCGTGACCTGTTGTACTGTCTTTTTTTTTTTTCTGAATGAGTGCTCACACTTTCCTATTTCTTTGTATGTGTGGTAACTTTTTGTTTTTGTTTTTGTGGCATATGTACTTGCTGGTGAAAGAGAAAGAGTGAGACAGAGGAAAAGTGAGAAATCACCCCCAGGAGAGATAGC
This sequence comes from Tupaia belangeri chinensis, assembly GCF_000334495.1. Lineage (NCBI taxonomy): Eukaryota > Metazoa > Chordata > Mammalia > Scandentia > Tupaiidae > Tupaia > Tupaia belangeri. The sequence continues at coordinate 4,995,267 of NW_006159775.1, read as the reverse complement.
TATGCCACTGATACAAGAACTCAGGAGTCTAACTCCTTTCTCATCACAATTCCTTCTCCCCATTCTCCTCTCAGGATTTTGAGAAAGCACAGGCACCCAGCATGTTTTCCAGCTGCCAGGTCTGGGACTTGAACAGGTCAGTCACTCATGCGGGATCCAGTCGCCTTATGCACCGTGCCACCTAGCTGGCCCAGTGTCTGGTAACATTTTACTGTTTCGTAGGCGTTGTTGATGATGTATTCTTTAGATTCTTAATTTCAATATCTCACTCTATAAATAATGTTTTGTTCTATTAGGCTGTTAATAATGATTGATCACCTTGATTCAAATTCCAACTTCTGTCTAGTAGATTTTGACAAAGCTTAATTTAAGTTTCTTGAGTGGTGTAGAGTAAGCTTTGCTCTAAAATGTAATCCTCACTCCCAAAGCACATTCAGTATGTCAACAGAGAATAACCACCTCTAAAATTAATAATTAATAATTAATGAAGTTTATTTCTAAGCAGAATATGAGTGACCTAAGCCCGGAGAGGAGAAAAACATGCCTTTCTCTAGGGTGATCAGGTACAGGAGTTTCTTTGATTTTGAGAGCAAGAGACAGAGTTTGGGAGAACCAGCAGTTAGTGTAACAGCTATGTCACTGGACTCCCATGTAGTCGACTGTGGTTCGCGTCCCGGACCCAGTGACTTAAAATTCACGCAGGCGCATGTGCGTGTGTGCCCAGGATCCCGAGAAGAGAATGGAGGAGAGGGGATTGCAGCGTGACCATCCCCCCTGGGGGGGGATTTCTCACTTTCTGTCTCTATGTCTCTCTCTGTCTGTCTGGCGAGCGCACGCACCCTATAGCAAAAATCTATTAAAAAAAAAAAAAAAAGACAGAGTTTGGAATTTAGTGAAAAGTTTTTCTATTCATCTGGCCCAAAAAAGGTAGGATATGTGTGTGTGTGTGGGGAGAGCTGTAGGTTATAAGGGGGTTTTTACCACTTTTAGGGTGGTGATTATAAAAGGAAGATTACTGAGATCAGAAAGGAATGTACTTTAATGGTGATAAGGTGGCTTGATATACATCACAACGATACTCCAATACTATGCCAGGGGCAGGATGTAGGAAGAATCCTGTTACTTAGGGGCCAAAATGGTCTGTCAACATCTATGGGCGTGACTACCCCTAGGCCCTCTGGAAAAGACTTTGGAAAAATAGGAAAAAGCAGTCAGTATTCTGTCTACATGTAGGAATGCCAGGAATGCTAATGAGTCACTCAACTCTGTCTGGAACTGAATTCCAGTATCTCAGCACTGATTCCTCATACCTTTGTTCCGAACTCAACCATGTAACAAAACCCCTTTGGTAAGTCTCCCGTATTCTCAGTGTGTGCAAAACCCAGTCATCAAAATTCACAAGAATCCCATACACACATTTCTGTCCCTCTTCTATACAGACACCTCTTTCCCAGGTCCCTGCCATGCTAATTCCAGTCCCTTTTAGTTCCTTAGCTCAGCAAGACCCTGTGCTCTGCTAAGGCACACAGTAAAAGCTATCTCCAGAGACCACCGATAAATAGAGAGTTCGCCTCTTAAGTTTTCCTCATTTCGGGAATCACTGTCTTATACATTTTACCCAATTCCTAACACTGTTGCCTTATGTAGTTTTGTGGGGGTTTTCCTAGTAAGAAGTCTAATCTGGTACCAGTTACTCAGGCATGACTAGAAGTTTTACCAAACTCAAATCAGGTTTGCTCACCCTGTTACCGAACTCAAATCAGGTTCGCTTGCCCAAGCGCTATAAAACCAAACCATAGGCACATAGTGTGATGAAGGAAAGTACAGCTTTATTGCAAAGTGCAAAATAAGGAGAGCGGGCAGCTCATGCTGAAAAGACTCATCTCCCCGAGACTCAGGCATGACTAGAAGTTTTACCAAACTCAAATCAGGTTTGCTCACCCTGTTACCGAACTCAAATCAGGTTCGCTTGCCCAAGCGCTATAAAACCAAACCATAGGCACATAGTGTGATGAAGGAAAGTACAGCTTTATTGCAAAGTGCAAAATAAGGAGAGCGGGCAGCTCATGCTGAAAAGACTCATCTCCCCGAGACATTCCCCACTAAGGAGAGCGGGCAGCTCATACTGAAAAGACTCATCTCCCCGAAACATTCCCCACATGTATTTTTAAGGGCAAAATTAGGGGCAGAGGTCCCAGGCGCCTGGTCAGTCCAGGGATTGGTTCAAGAGGGCGTGATCATCTCATGGACATTCTTGATTGATGAGGCCTTAGATAATCAAATTCCTCCTCAGGTGTCTGGAGCCATTCAGCCTGGAGTCTTGGAGCTCACAGTCAGCAGTTTCAGTCTTATGAAATACCTTACATATTGAAATTCAGTCTTATGAAATACCTTACATATTGAAATACCTTACATATTGAATTACATACCTTCTCTTTGCTTTAATTGAGAGTTCAGAGGTCAAATGGCCTTATTTATGGTCATTGTTGTTTCATTATCATAACCAAAGTCTGAAGGACTTACTCCTTACTCTGGACCATTAGAGTGTAAATGGACCTTATGTTTCAAGAACCTTCGAAAATACATGAGGGGATCTTTGCTCGGTTTCAGAAGCAGAAGCCCTCTTTTCTTTCGTTTAATTGTGGCAAGAACGTAAATCAGGTATCTGGCGGTGTTTGCCCTGGGGTCTGTCATGTAGTCAGCAGTCATCTTGTAACATCTGAAAATGTGGAAATGACTTTCCTTCAGTTAAGCAATTAATTTCTATGACAAATAAAAGGTTATACGCTCTTTTGGAAAAATTCATGTTAGTCATGAAAATAACAGACTATTTTTTTTAATTTTTCTATGGGGCATGTGTGCTCACCAGAGAGAGACAGAGGGGGAAAGGAAGAAAGCACCCCTCTACCCATGGGAAAAGGCCATGCTGCAACCCTTCTGGTCACAGGATTTGGGCATACACGTTCAGGTTCTGGTGTTTTTCAAGCTATCAGATCCTGGACTCAGTTTAGTTTCAGGAGCATTGAAGGAGGAAAAAGAAAAGAAGGATAGCCACCCTTCCGATTCATTATCATTTGAAGGCTGCTTTGTTATGGTGAGTTAAGATATGCCTTTAAAAATTACCCTGGCAAGAGTGGGCAAAACTGAGGTCCAAAGTCCAAAGCTTTAATTATGACATTTAAATTGAGATAGATTTCACATTTCAGGCACCTCTGAAAGATTCTTTTATTTCTATTCTTGTAAACTTTCAATTTGGGAAATTTCCATTTTATTCCATTTATTTATTTTGCAAGGGGAAACCAAAGGCCTACTCCTTTCAGAGGGTCTCTATTAGGTTCCACTGGGTCCTTAGATGGAGAGGAAAGGGATGCAGAAGTATGGGGCCAGGGATAAAGCTGCTCCCCCCCATGGAAACCAACTGGCTGCCCCCCAAACAGACCAGTGAGAGCCAAAGTGTACAAACAGATGTGCAGTCCACCGATGCCCTAGGAGCGGGAGAGAAGGAAGGAAAATAAATTTTCTCTCCTAATTCAGGCAACATGCGACTCCCCAGCTGAGGATGTCCTTTCATTTAATAGTTCAGGAGTCTATACTTGGGGACATTAAGTCGGGGCTGGCTACTGATTATTACCGTTGCAGCAGCACTTACCTGTGAATGAGTTTATGTCTCCACTCACCTGTGTCTTAATGTTTCCTGTAGAATTCTGTTACATTAAGAATTGACATTAACATAAATCTGTGATGGCACAATAATCATAAAATCCAAATGCCAAGCGAATGTCACTGTGTCTTTGAGGGTTTAAACATAATTAGCTGCCAACTCCTTAGCGGCAACACGTAGGAGACCTAATGCTGTCTAAAGGCTTTGGCGGATTTCGCAGGGTTTACTTCTTGTGAGCAATTCTGGCTCATGGTTCCAGCTCCAGCAAGATCCGTGAATCTCAGTGATATGGCACTGCGTGTGTGTGGGCCTCCATGTCACCTCTAGGTCCTTTTCTTTAATTTACACGCACAGTTACTCACACTCATACAAGGCATTTATAAGACTGCATTTTCAAAAACTTAAAAATAAAATGAAGGGACCAGCAGTTAGCGTAATGGCTATGTCGCTGGACTCCCACATTGTCAACAGCAGTTCGCGTCCCGGACCGGGTGGCTTAAAACTCACGCCAGGCACATGTGCGTGCGTGCCCAAGAACCCGAGAGGAGAATGGAGGAGAAGGGATTGTGGCATGGCCACCTCCCCTGGGGGCGTGATTTCTCGCTTTCTGTCTCTCTGTCTCTCTCTGCCTGTCTGGCGAGCACACACGCCCTATAGTGAAAACCTCTCCAAAAAAAAAAATAATAAATAAAATTAAATTAAAAAAAAAATGAAGCCCATGGGACCAGCAGATGGCATAATGGTTATGTCACTGGACTTCCACATAGTCAACCGCAGTTCGAGTCTCAAAGCTGGCAGCTTAAAACTCATGCCAAATTCATGTGCATGTGTGCCCAAGAACCCTAGAGGAGAATAGAGGAGAAGGGATTGCAACGGGCCATTCCCTTGGGGGGAAGGAGTGATATCTCTCTTTCTGTCTCTCTGTCATTCCCTGTCTCACTACTGTGCTCACGTGCCCTAGAGCAAAAATCTCTCCCCCCCACCAAAAAAAAAAAATTAGATAAAGCTTGCTCTTAAATTTCCTTGGGCTACCTCATCACATTGCTTAGCTGACATCTTTCTCCAACACAATTCTGTTTGGGAGAGACCCTTCAGACAATTCACAGAATTGAACTCCCCTCACATCATTATCTAAAACAATTAAACTGTCACATGCTATGATGGTTAATAGCATCAAGGGGGAAGAGCAAGATTGAAGCTGAGAACTGGAGGAATTGTGTGCTGTGTATTGTGAGAGCTTGAAAAGGTATCACAGCCAATAGCTAGTTTAAAATGCCCCTGGATAGGGCCAGCGGGTGGCGTGGTGGTTAAGGGTGTTGGACTCCCACATGGCTGACTGCAGTTTGAGTTCCAGACCTGGTGGCTTGCTTTCTCACTTTACCTTTCTCTCACTCTGTCTATCTCTGGTCAAATTAAAATAAGTAAATAAAGTTAAATAAAATAATTCTGTTTTAAAAAAGTAAAATTGCACTCCATGTCTTAGTACTCCTGGTTTGACCCCATTCCACCCTTCCATGTGGACTGGTTAACCAGTGCCTCGGCTGGGGCATGAAGCTTAGCTATTTCACTTATTAGCACCACAGATACACCTTCACAATTTGTTTGTAGATGTTTTTTGTTTCTTAACTGATAGACAGTCTTCCTAGCATCTCAGACCACCCTTCCATTGATAGGGACATGAGATGAAATAAAACTACAAACTTTTCCTACTTTAGAAAACATTAGTGGGGCCAGCAGATGACGTAGTGATTACGTCACTGGACTCCAACATCACCAACCACAGTTTGAATCCCGGACCCAGTAGCTTGAAACTCACACTGGGCGCATGTGTGTGCTTGCCCAAGATCCTGAGAGGGAATGGAGAAGAAGGGATTGTGGTGTGGGTATCCCCTGAGAGGTGATTTCTCAGTTTCCTTCTCACTGTCTCTGTCTCTGTCTCTCCCTGGTGAGTACACATGCCCTAAGGCAAAATCTTCTAAAAAAAAGAATTAGCTAGGGCCAAATGGTGACAGGAAGATAGTGCAATTGGATTCACATGAGAAGGTTTTCAGTGCATGTCCCAGAACTTCTCTGTACACCCTGGGTTGGCACGCTCATGCTCATGATCCAAGCTGGCGGGAGGGGAATGCAATGTGAGGCCCCTCCTGAGGGGGCTGTTTCTCTGTCTCTCTCTCTGTCTCTTTCATGGGAGACATAAATAAATAAAATTTTAAAGAATGAACTAGCTGTGTAAGTTTCCTTTTCTCTAACTATTTAATACTTTTATCCCCCCTTTCACTTTACTAGTTCCCTTGCTCCTAGCAAACCAATAAATTTTGACACAAACTCAATATTTCATTGGTTTAAGAACAACGGACTTTTCTAGATGAATGACCAAAGGCACATGGACAGATATTCAACATCATTATCCACGTAGAAAATACAAATTATATCCACTGTAAGTTACTACTCCATGCTGATTGGATTGGCTAAAATGAAAAGGACTGACCATAGCAACTACTGACGAGGATACGGAGGAACTAGAATTCTATACACTATTTGGAGTAATATAAAATGGAACAGCCACTTTGGAAAACACTGGTAACTTCTTAAATGATGAAACACACTTACTGTATCATTTAGCAGTGTCACTCCTAAGTGTACAAGAGAAATGGAACTGTGTTTTCATATGAAAACTTGCACATAAAAGCTTATAGCTATTAGCAATGTACTTTGGGATAGCCAAAATCTGGAAATGCCTTATATGTCTATTTACAATATATCTAAAAAAATGGAGTATTATACAAGAAGAAATGAACGTTTCAAACAGACTATGACGTAGGTGCATCACAATATAATTATGCTGATTTAAGACTACATGCTAGTGATTCCATTTATTTAAAGTTATAGGAAATACAAACTACTGCGTGAAGACAGAAGGCAGATCAGAAGTTGCTCTGGAGATAGAGGAGTTGAGGTGAGTGGGCTTGGAACAGATTCTTTCCTCCTAGCCTTCTGAGGAAGGAACGAGGCCTGCCAACACCAGGATCTGAAACTTCTAGCCTCCAGAACTGTTATTTAAGACAGCCAATTTGTGACAGTTTGTTATAGCAGCCCTAACAAACTAATATAAGCCTTTTGGGAGATTCTGATCTTATCTAGTACTTAAAACCAGTTACAGTAATTTTTTTTTGAGAACTTTTTTTTTTTTTTTCTCCTATGGGGCGCATCATGCACTCGCCAGAAAGACAGAGAGGGACTGAGAAACAGAAAGCTAGAAATCACCCCCCAGGGGGGATGGCCATGCCACAATCCCTTCTCCTCCATTCTCCTCTTGGGATCTTGGGCACGCACATACACGTGCCCGGAGTGAATTTAAGCCACCGGATCTAGGACTCGAACCGTGATTGACTATATGGGAGTCCAGTGACATAGCCATTATGCTAACTGCTGATCCCCAGTTACAGCATTTTTGAAAGAAACTGTGAGGAAAGGATTACTTAGACCAGAGTAGGAAGCTAATTATAACTGAAGTGAGTATTTGGGGCTTAAGGGAATGAATCATTTCTTAACTAGGTTATAAGGAAAAGAATGACCTTGAACAATAGTTTTTGACCCTCTGGTTGCAGTTGGGAGTTTCTGAAGAGGCTACTAGGAAAAGATTCACTGGGCAGGAAATATGGACTAAAGGACACCAGTTAACAGAACTCTGACTTTAAAAGAAGCATTAAAAAAAAAATTTCATCATGGGACCAGCAGTTAGCATAATGGCTATGTCGCTGGACTCCCATGTAGTCGACTGTGGTTCAAGTCCTGGACCCAGTGGCTTAAACTCATGCCAGGCGCATGTGCATGCGTGCCCAAGATCTCAAGAGGAGAAGGGATTGCAGCATGGCCATCCCCCCTGGAGAGTGATTTCTCACTTTCTGTCTCTGTGTCTTCCTGGTGAGCACATGCGCCCTATAGCAAAAACCTCTCAAAAAAAAAAAAAAAATCAAAGGCTACGTGCACTCACCAGAGAAAGAAAGAAAGAGAGCAAGAAAGCACCCCCTATGGGACATGGTCATGACACAATCCCTTCTTAATTTCTTCCTCCATACGGGATGCTGGGCACATGCATGCATATGCCTGACATGTTTTTCAAGTCTTGGGGTCTAGGACTCAAAACGTGCAGTCGCCTATGTGGGATCCAGCCATCTTAACCTCCAGGCTGTGGGGTGATGCAAAGTATATTTTTATAGAAGAAATTTTTAACAATGTGAATATCGCCATATGATAACAGTTTTAAAATGATTTTCCGCTATGTATTTCAAATGTTGTTACTTGTTTATAAATAGTTTAACTTATAATGATCTAAAAAAAGCTATAATTAAAAACTACTGTGTATCAAGCAGCAGATTGCATTATGGTTGTAACACAAGAAGTCAGAAAAATAATAGAAATAAAACCAGAAGTTACAAATACACCATTTATACCTATGAGTTTATTCATTGTTGCATGACGTATTTAAAATAATTAACAGTCCAATCAAATAGTTAAAATAATAACTCATCCTAGGTGAGGATAATACATACATTGTAAAAGGAGAGTTTCGCAGCAGCTGGTTTTTAAAAGCAGGGCTTGGTTCCATTTGTACCTCACTTTCAGAGGTGCCTGGGAGCTATCAGAATGCTAATCATGACTCTCACTGAAATAAGAAATTCAGCCTCACGGCAATCTCTACACCAAGAAAATCTATCAGGTAGTTCAAAACAATAGCCATTAAATTTATGAGACACTTAATGTAAGTTTTCTCCAATATATTTCTATGAATCTCATTTTCTCTGCATCATAGTCAATGACTTTTGTTTGAAAAATGAAACAGAACATTTCAAAGTACCTGCCACTTCTAACCATCCAACTAGCTTATATCTGTTCTTGGAATATTGCTCTGAAAGTGAACAAATGAAACTGGGAAACATTCATTGCTTAAGACCCTTCTCTAAAATGAGTGGCCACTTCAGTTACTCCCCAGGCTCACAGGGATACCCAAAAAGAAAAGAAACGAAAGGGTAAATTTCTAATCTTCTCCTTTCGTCCCTAGAGGCTAGTATAGTTTTGGTCCAGCCTGGATCTTTCATGTAGTCTGAATGCAATACGATATAGTAAGTCCCAGATCTCTTCTTACATGGGTCTCCTATTAATGATTGAATTTTTCACCATTAAAGAAATAGTATTAAGATATAAAAAAATTTCCAAAAAGACTAAAACTAAGCAAAGATCCATATTTAGCATCTAAGTTGATAAAAACTAGCTGACTGAAGCTATCGATTGGATGGAAAGATACCAATAACATTTATAGCTAGCAAGGGCAGGACTTCATAACCTCACTACTATTGACATTTGCAACTGGATAATCCTTTGTAGTAAAGCCATGAATGTGGGTTGGGGGCTGTCCTGTGCTGTATAGAATGTTCAGCAGCATCCCTGTCCTCTAACCACTCAATGCCAATAGCAACCCCTTGATTGTGACAACTAATCGAGGCATTGTTAAATGTTCCCTGGGGGCAAAATTGCCCTTGGTTGAGAACCACTAGAGTCTTATATGTAGTGAAGTTGCTAGTACATGTAATGACAAGGACAAATATCAAAAATAATACAAGGAATGAAAGAAGTCTTGCCCCAAATAGTATAAACTGTGGAATTCCATTTACACGAAGTTCCAGAGTAATCAAAACTAATCTATAGTGAACGAAAGTTAGAACAGTGTTTGTCAGTAGGGGAGCAGGCACAGGAATGGATAGGACAGGATATGAGGGACCTTTCTGCAGTGGTAATGTTCTATAATGTGGTAAGCATTTAAGTCACAAAGGTATGCATTTGTCGAAATCAGCAACTGTACATGCAAGATATGTATGCTTTATTTTACCTAAAGGAAAACAAAAACAAAAGAATATTAAACTGGGCCAGCAGATAATGTGGTGGTTAAGGTGCTGGATTCCCATATGGCTGACTGTGGTCTGAGTCGCAGACCCAGCAGCTTCAAACTCCTAAGAAATAAGTAGATAAATAAATAAGCGGTTTTTTAAAAAATGGAACTAATGATATATATGCTGAAGTATTTCAATGTACTTTGAAATGAATTTTTAAAAAGGTGACTTGATGGACCAACAGGATGGTAAATTTATAATAAAGCAAAATGTTTATAGCAGTATCTAGGTGGTAGGTATGAGATGTTCACTATAAAAAATGTTCAGGCTTTCCAAATGTTGAAAAATTTTATAACAAAATATTGAGAAAGAGTCATGTGGCTGGTTAGTGTTGTCAGATATTCTAAACCAGCAGCTTTGTGAACATCTGTGCTAGTAAAGCCATCTCTTCGTACTCCCTTCATTCAAGTCTTCACTCAAATGTCACTTTATCAGAGCTGTCTCTTATCCCCTCCTGTAAAATAATGCCAGAGCTCCCTTTCTAGTCCTTAATGCTGTCTCCTGCATTCTTTTTTGTTATAACTCCTGCAAATTTATTTCCTAATCATTCATCTCCTTCCACTAGAACCTAAGTTTAAGGAGATCAGATTCTTTGTTTTATCTACTACTGAGTCTCCAGGGTCTAGAAGAATGTCTGGTGCATGATAGCAGCTCAATAACTATTTGTTGAATAAGAAAAATGCTAAAAGGATCAAGAGTCTCCAGGGTCTAGAAGAATGTCTGGTGCATAAGAGCAGCTCAATACCTATTTGTTGAATGAGGAAAATGCTAAAAGGATCAAGAAATACATAGCCATTACGCTAACTGCTGGTTGCTCAAGGATCAAGAAATTTTTTAAGAGCAATTGCTGTGTGCAAGATACTGGGCCAGGCCTATGCAGCAAGATTGGATATAATCTCTGTTCTCAAGGGCTCTTCAGTTTAGTTGGTTGACACCATACATATAAATATGACAGTAACGACACGTGGTAGCATACGCCTACTGCCAAGGGAAAGCTAAAGAACAAGGCAGAAAAGGTCTGTTGAAGAAGACGAGACGTAAACTTTGTCTCAAAGGAACAGTAAAGACTGACTGGTTTACTTGGAGGTTATACTGACATCATCAATTAATATATTGGGATGTCGTTTTCAGCATCGTGTGCTGTATTATTTCCATAAACTCACCCAACTTAATGGGTGTCCACAGGATAACACTTTGGGTAGTCTCAAAGCTAGAAAGGGCTAATGAGAGGAAGAATTTGAGGACAGCAAATAACTTACAGAACTATGTCTCAGAAGAGGGAATGTGATTTATAGCCCAGGTTGGAGAATTTACCTGAAGCAGAAGAAAGAATATTTCTCTTGACTGCGGAGGGAGAGACGTCACTTTTAAGTATAGCATTGAGAAGATAGAAGACAGGAATATGATTGTTTATGCCTTCATTTTTTTCTTTGAAAGAGAAGTAAGAACTTTGGTCAAAGCTTAAGTATATAAAATACAGGCAATATCATGCTGTGATTCTGTGGTCAGAATGCTTGGGTTCAAATCCCAATTCTGGTGTTTAGTAGCTATGTAACCTTGAGTAAGCTATACAATTTCTCTATGCCTTAATTTCCTTAGCTATAAAAATATAAAATGCGAGGGGTGCGGGGAGGGTATAAATAACAGTATCTCCCTCACAGAGTTGTTATGAAAATTACATTTAAATGAATTAATATATAAAGGTATTTTGCATAATGCTTGGCACATAGTAAGTGTATTATTTGGAGGCCTAAGAAGAGAATAGGGAAGGTGTGTTACAACTTTGTGAGTAACCAGTGAGAGGGGATGGTAAAATACACTTCATGGTTGTCCAAGTGAGGTTACAAACATAAGGTTCATTGTTGTACTAATTTAAAGACTTTTAAACTTTCTCCAGATCACATACCTTCCTGGGGTTGGAAAAGAGAAGGTGAAATTTAAGGTGTACCCAAGATCGAGGATCTATGAAATAGACGATGTGGAACCACAATGGATCTATGGGCTGAGAAGGGGCTAATCTGTTCAACCTGAACACGCGGGCCTAAAGGAGGTGGAGGTAAAGATAAGGTTATAGTGTGGGGTGTTATCCTGAAGTCACCCAGGGTGATGGCAGGACTGAAGATGGGAAAGAAGATGATTGCAGGATTGCAGGGTGAGAGCCATCAAATGTAGGGGAGACTCATGACCATCAATGGCGACAAACAGGACAGGTGTGGGGAGGAGATGTAGATGGGGGGACCAGTAGAGAAGGAGCATCTTGAGAGAACAGTGAGTATGGGCCTCCCTGAGTGGTAGTCCTGGAGTGGAGGACAGAGGAAGGAGGTGATACGGACTGAACTGTGTCCTCTCCTCCCCAAAAGTTCTGTCAAAGCTCTAACCCCCAATATATGTTTGGGAAATAGGGCCTTTAAAAAGACAATTAAAAGACATTTAAGGCTAAATGAATTCATGAGGATGGGGTCCTAACCAGTCTGACTGATTAGAAGAGGAAGAAACGTCAAGATGCACGTGTACCGAGAAGAGACGACGTGAGGGCACAGAAGGAGGCCACCTGATAGACCAGAAGAGCGGCCACAGGAGCATCCAGCCATGTCAGCATCTTAACCTTGGACTGACAGCCGTCAGGACTGACAGGAAATCCATTTCTGTTGTTGCATCCGTGTAGTCTGCGGCATTTTGGAGGGCAGCCCTGGAAA
>NW_006159775.1:4965762-4982931 GCF_000334495.1 Tupaia belangeri chinensis | reverse complement strand
TGTAGGGAACGGAGTAAGATCTCACCCTCGATGTTGCAGGAGCAAACCCACCTTCCTTTGTACACACGGTGGCTAATCACGTAACGGATTCATATGTATCAGACTCATAAAAGGTTGCTGTATCGACCAGAAGAGTAATATCGACTAACAAGGACACGTAAGGCCTCTGAGAGAACGGGGTTACGCGCCGTCACCGGAAGTGACTCTCCCTGTTGGCAAACATTTGGGAAGCGAAAGTATAATCTGAAGGTCACTTGGTAAGGACGGGTTCAGAAGATAGGAAAGTGGAGCGTTTTGAAAGGCAGTGCTGTAAATCAATGATGCATGCAACGTGGGTGGGGCCAGCGGCCACAAAACAAGCTTGTATCATCTTGTCTATTCCACTTATTGTGACTCTGACACCCACTGGCCTACTTCCTTCAAGACAATGACCCCTGTTTCTTCTTAACCCCTAACTCCTAAATCCCTGCGAAATACCCCCAAGCACACACTTGGGTCAGCAGTCCCGCTTGATGACCACCCTGATACTTCTACTCTGTCCTTAATTTTTTTTTTTTTTTTTTTTTTTTTTTTTATGGGGGGGGGGGGTTTTCCAGCGAGAGAGACAGAGAGACAGAAAGCAAGAAATCAACCCCCAGGGGGAATGACCAATCCCTTCTCCTCCATTCTCCTCCCAAGATCTTGGGCATGCACGCACAGGTGCCCAGCGTGAGTTTTAAGCCACCAGGTCTGGGACTCGAACCGCCATTAACTACATGGGAGTCCAGCGACATAGGCATTATGCTAACTGTTGGTCCCTACTCTGTCCTTAATTTAAGAATCCTGTTGCTACTAATTTTCCAGAGGACAAGTGACATCAGACAGTGGCTTTTATTATTTTTTAGTTAATAATACAGAAAAGGATGCATAGACTACATTGTAACTGCTACTAAACTCAACCTCAAAAAGTTCTGACCAGCTTCCAATGGACCTCCACATAACAGAAGCAGGTTTGATATCTCTGGGTGTCCCAACAAATTGAGTCCACACTCACTGTACCCCAGAGGATGACCTCCCCCAGCCACTTCCTCATCCTCCCTCAAGATGACTGACAGTAGAAATATGTATTCCTGGGACCAGGAGATGGTGCAGTGGTTACGTCGCTGGATTACCACATGGTCCACCATGGTTCAAGTCCTGGACCTGGCAGCTTAAAACTCACGCCAAGTGCACGTGTATGCATGCCCGAAATCCTGAGTGGAGGATGGAGGAGAAGGAATTGTGGCATAGCCAACTCCCTGGGGGGGGGGTGATTTCTCACTTTCTATCTCTGTCTCTCTCTCCCTCTAGTAAGCACACACACCCTACAGCAAAATTATGTCTTAAAAAATAAATACATATTCTCCTCAAGGGAAGAGCCCACATGCTCACAATGCGGTGTGACTCTAAGTCTTAAAATCTTCCTTTCTTTCTGACCTCATAGCCAGTGGTTAAGGGAGCCGGATTCCATATGGTCAACCACAGTTCAAATCCTAGCCCTGGCAGCTTGAAAAATGTGCCAGGTACATGTGCACGCATGTTCAAAATCTCAACAGGATGGAGAAATGGAGGAGAAGGGATTATGACTTGACTATACCCCCTTGGGGGGAAGCAGGAAGGCATTCTTCCTCTCTCTCTCTCTCTCTCTGTCTCTCATTCTCTCTGGCAAGTGCATGGGGCCTCTGGCAATTCAAAACAAAACAAAACCCTCCTTTTTTGACAGTCCTAATTTCTGAGCATTCCATGTGTTTGGGTGTGATCATGAAATGTTCCCAAGTAATTTTCTTCTTAGAGAAGTGTTTTGTTTAATTTTCTTCATTATTATTTAAAATTATTATTTAATTTGACCAGAGAGAGTTAGGGAAATTGAGAAAGCAAATTACCAGGTACAGGACTCAAACCACAGTTGGCCATGTGGGCATCCAGCACCTTAAGCACCACATCACCTGCCAGCCCCCCAAATAAATGTTAAGGAGGAGGTACAATATTAATCCCCGAGCACTAAACTAACACATTTCAACATGACAGATACGATTCAGTCTACTTAAAAATGACCTTAGTGGGGGGAACCAGCAGTTAGCGTAATGGCTATGTCGCTGGACTCCCACGTAGTCGACCGCGGTTCGCGTCCCGGCCCCGGTGGCTTAAAACTCACGCCGGGCGCGTGTGCGTGCGTGCCCATGATCCCGAGAGGAGAATGGAGGAGAAGGATTGTGGCGTGACCATCCCCCCTGGGGGGGGATTTCTCGCTTTCTGTCTCTATGTCTCTCTCTGTCTGTGGGGAGAGCGGCCGCGCTCTATAGCAAAAATCTCTCTCAAAAAAAAAAAAAATGACCTTAGTGGGGCCAGGTGACAGCACAGTGGTAACACACCGGGATCCACATGGGAGAGGTCAAAGGTTTGCACTCCGGCCCTCCCTGAGCACGTGCATGCCCATGATCCAGGCTGGCTGACCCTGGGGTGGAGATCGTGCAGTGAAGACCCTGTTTGCCATGCTGGCTTCTGTCCTTCTCTCTTCCTGTCACTCTCTCACACTCTCAGAAGAAATAAATACACTTTAACAAGTTATCTTAGAGATTAGACTTTCTCCCAGGCCACAAATGGGAAGAAAAGCAATTGATGCTTGGTTGGAGGCAAAAGGAAACTAGCTTTATCATTGCTTCAGACAAATGTCAACCCGAGCAGCGGATGTGTGGCAAGTAATGAATGTATTGGACGATAAGAAAGAATTTAGCTGGTTTCTGTCAGGAAGAAGAAACCCAATCACCAAGGAGCACTTTTGTTCTCAGACGCTGTGGTTTTATGGAGAAACGGGGATGCAGGTTGGAAAGGCAGGGAGAGAGCAGGCAGTCCCGCCTTGGAGCCTTGGAGCCCCCCACCCACCCTTGAGTGGCTTCAGATCATGTATTTAGAGCTGCCTTACAGTTTATGAGGGCTTTCATTTGCCTTTTATTTGTTTCAATCACGGGTGAGGGGACTAAAGACCATACTCCAGTTGCTGAAGGAAACCGAAGACCTCATACTGCCAGTAAGCGGCTGAACTGAATTGAAGCCCAGATTTTTCAAGTTCCAAGCCAAAGACTTTTCCCCTAAGGGACCATTGACCCAAACTAGATGCCAGGGCTGCCCTTTGTCATTTCTGTTTCCTGCTTTCTTTGAACGCCTCCCCTGTGCCTTCCTCCCAGCCTGGTGCTGGTCTTCGGGCCGTGCCTGCACTGCTGCGGGATGACACAGGGACATCCCGACCGCCGTCTGCTGTTCCTCCACACTGCGTGAAACAGCACTCTTCATTATCTTGGGACTAAGTCATGACAGTACCTGTCTCTTTCCTGTTTCAGCAAGAAGCTCCGGCAGGATAACACGCACTTGGACAGGTTCTGGGAGGAGACGACGGTGGGGAGGAAGAGGAGAGCAGCCATTCTTCACTATCTGTACTGTTAGGGGGTGAAGCCAAAAGGATACACCTTGTCTCTGCGAACACACATTACAGCTCACAAGATGTGCAATAAACTAGGTGTAAAATGGTGGCCCTTTAAAATCATTATTTTTTATTTTGTTTGAGTCTTCTTGACCCTGAAAACTTAGGGGAAAATACCTTAAAAGTTGAAAAGGGAAATACTGGAAGGAAATCTAACCAGCATAGAGAGGGACGTCATTTACATCAGAAACCAGCTGCTGGGCTTTGCCCCAAAGCAGACTCTGTGAGCCTGGTGTTCTGGGGACAGCTTGGTCAGTGCAGGCGGCAGAACAGTATGTCTCTTTCCTCCTTTCATGTTGGACCTAGAGCAGGTTTTGACATTGTCTGTGTGGGGAAGACTGGCATTTAATGGCCTTGCATTTGCACAATGACTTTCCTTTTGCAGCGTTTGCTCCCCCCGCTAATTGTTTTAGAATACTTCTGCTCGATCTGTTGAGTTTTGTCACTATTCTTTTTCAGATATTTGCCATAGGGCACACACATTCACTTAAGAACGACAGAGACAGAGAGAAGGGAAAGTAAGGAATCACCACCCCCCCCAAGAGATGGCCATGCCACAATCCCTTCTCTATTCTCCTCTTGGGATTTTGGGCACATACCCACACATGCCCGGCATGATTTTTCAAACCACCAGGTCCAAGATTCAAACTGTGGTCAGCTCTGTGGCAATCCAACACCTTAACCACCATGCCACTCGGTGGCCCAAGTTTTGCCACTTTGTTTTAAAAAAAAAAAAGTTTTTAAAGAAATACATATTTAATTGTATTTATTATTTTTATTATTTTTAAAAATTTGTTATAAGGCACTTAGGCTCACTAGTGAGAGAGAGAGTAAGAAAGTAAGCTGCCAGATCCAGGACTTGAACTGCAGTGGACCATATGGGAGTCCAGTACCTTAACCACCGTGCCGTGCCACTTGCTGGCCCTGAGTTTTGTCACTTCCTAATCTAATCAAACCCTCAGTATAGGCTAAGTCCTAGGCCATCTATATAAAATTTTGGAATATAGGATTGTAAGAAACAGAACTTCGGGTCAGTGGTGGCATGGTGGTTAAGATGTTGAACTCCCACATGGCCGACTGCGGTTCAAGTTCCAGACTTGGTGGCTTGAAAATCATGCTGGGTATGTCTGCATGCGTGCCCAAGATCCCAGGAGGAGAATCCAGTGTGGTCATCCCCCTGGGGCATGATTTCTTGTTTTTTCTCTCTCACTGTCTCTCTCAGTCTCTCTCCAGCAAATGCACACATCCTATAGTAAAAACCTAAAAAAAAGAAGGAAAAAAAAAAAAAAGAAAAGAAATGAAACTTTAATGATTTACTGGGTGACATATGTGATGTGCTATCAGAAAGAAGTAACCCAGGAAGGATCCACAGTCATACAAAAAAAAGAAAAAGAAAAAGAAAAAAGAAAACACACATGCACACAACGCCTGGTTCCTACGTCCTCTGTACACCGCTGGAATGTGCTTTGAACACAACTTTGCTTCCTGCTTTTGTGCTAGAGGCATCTCTTCCTATCCAAACAATCTATCATCCTATGAGGAAGACATTTCTCAAACTCCTTTCTGTGATCCTGGGAGCTGTCCCAGACAATTGGGAGAAAGGGTCCTGCTCCCACAGCAATAAATGTTGAATTCCAGACTAATCATGGTCTTCTGCACTAGTCGATGTGCTCCATCCCCGAGACAGCACAGCAGGGCAAACTCAGCCTCAGGCTGGCCCGGCACCCATCCCATGAACGAAGACTTCCCACCCACAGGCTGGACCCATCCCAGGTCTGAACAGAAAGCCATCACGGTAGATGGGAAGCACGAGGGTGACCCAACAGAGCCAAACTCGAAACTCTGCTGCCTACTACAACTGCTGCCTACTACAATTCCTTGACACCGAGCTCAAGGAATCGGTTCACAATAATAATCAATAAGTAAGAAATAGCTACCAGTTACTAAGAGCTTAAATGTGCCAAGGCCCATGTTAAACACCTTACATATTTTAATTAATGTGTACAAAATGATAAAATATATCAAATAAATTAAATAATTCTCAACCTCCAATGAAGTCCAATGCATCAGTTTTTATTCTCATGACCTTTTTTTCCCTAGAATAAATGAATACATTTAGTTCTACCCAGTCTGTAAAAAGGCTTGGTGAAAGCTAAAATCTTCAGATATTTCATTTTAGACAATAGAATATAAAACATTGTCAATAACATTACTGGAAAACTCAAGAGTAGCAAAGAATAGTGAGATTTCCTCACATAAATCAATGACTCACTTATTAATACACATACATTCCAGGAAATACAATAAGAAAAGAGCATCAGGACCAGCAGGCATAATGGCTATGTCACTGGACTCCCATGTAATCGACCGTGGTTTGAGTCCTGGACCTGGTGGCTTAAACTCACACTGGGCGCATGTGTGCTCATGCCCAAGATCCCAATAGGAGAATGGAGGAGAAGGGATTGTGGTGTGGCCATCCCCCCTGTGGGGTGATTTCTCGCTTTCTGTCTCTGTTTTTCTTTGTCTTTCTTGTGAGCACATGCTTCCTGTGAGAGAAAACGTTCCCTGAAGAAAAACCCCCAAAAAAAAAAAAAAAAAAAAAAAAAAGAAAGAAAGAAAAGAAAAGAAAAAAGAAAAGAAAAAGAAAAAGAAAGAAAGAAAGAAAAGAGCATCTTCGAAAGTCTGAATAGGATGCAATTCATGACAAAGTATAACTGAGGTTTATTTTACTAAAAAACAAAAGTCAATCAAGACAAAAGCAAAAAACAATCAATCAATTTGAAAACAGTACAACAGAATCACCAGAAGTGTAGCAAGCTCAGGTCAAGAAACAGCAGAACATTGTCTCTAAAATTGTGTAGGTTTATTTTTAAATTTTTCATTGTTTCATTTTGTCAGCAAATCAATGTTGTCAGGATTCCCTGGAATGAGGAAATAAAGTGAACCTTTGAAAATCAAACTGTTACAACCTATCACAATATATGAGTCTCATCTGCTGAAAAAAGAAGACAACAAAGCTACAGAAAGGTTTTCTTTTTTTTTGGAGAGGTTTTTGCTATAGGGTGCATGAGCTTGCCAGAAAGACAAGAGAGAGACATAGAGACAGAAAGTGAGAAATCACCCCCAGGGGGGATGGTCATGCCACAATCCCTTCTCCTCCATTCTCCTCTCAGGATCTTGGGCATGCACGCACATGCATCCAGAATGAGTTTAAGCCACTGGGCCTGGGACTTGAACCACAGTCTACTATGTGGGAGTCCAGTGACATAGCCATTGCGCCAACTGCTGGTCCCCAGAGAGATCTTGGTTCTGAGGCCCTCCCAGTCTTCTTCAATTCAAAGTACTCAGCATGCCAAGGTGCCATATTCTTGTGTAACGTGTTCTGGTCTCTGATAAGGAGATGTGACAAATCACAGGTCTAATCAGAGGATCAGGATGTATTTTCTGGAAAATATAATCTTACTAATAGATCTGAAAATTCAACATAAATATGTTGCTTTGTAATTAGCTATAATAAGTGAATTCATGGGTCCAGCAGGTGTTGTAGCGGTTACATCACTGGACTCCCACATGGGCAACTGTTTGAGTCCTGGACCTGGAGCGTGAAACTCACGCCAGGTGCATGTGCATGTGTGCCCAAAATCCCAAGAGGAGAATGGAGGAGAAGGGATTGTGGCATGGCCAACCCCCTGGGGGCATTTTCTCACTTTCTGTCTCTTGTTTCTCTCTCTCTGGTGAGCGCATGCACCCTATAGCAAAAATCTCTCTCTAAAAAAAATAAAGAAATAAATACACAAAAAGAATTCAACTAACTTTATGCATATTTAAGTGAACTAAACTGGTGATAGAATCAGTTAAATGTGATATACAAGGGGACTTCAGAAAGTTCATAGAAAAATGGAATTAAAGTTTCAGTTTATTTGGGTGCAAAAAGTTTTAAAATACATGCATCTTTTTTCATAATACACATTTTGCTTGAGCTTTTTGAAACCCCTTCATATGTATACACACTTTATAGAGGAACATAAGGTAATGGTGTGAAAGGTCCAGAATAGGCAGGACAGGTTGGATCGAGTTCATGAAGTCACCTTCTTCTTAAACAAGGAAGTGCATTTGACTTATACCAAAGCTAAGTACAGTAATCACCCCTTTATCCATGATTTCACCTTTCATAGTTTGTTACCTGCAGTCAACTGCATTCTGAAAATATTAAATGGAAAATTCCAGAAATAAACCATTTATAAGATTTAAATAAATTGTATTAGAGTATGTTGTCTTCATTGTTCTATTTTATTAGTAGTTATTGTAAATCTCTTGCTGTACCTCATTTATAAATTAAACTATATCAATAGGAATGTGTCCATTGGAAAAAACATAATAGAGTAGGCTGGCCCCATAGCCTACTGGTTAAAGGAGTCAGATTCCACATGGCTGACCACAGAATCTTAGCCCAGCTGCTTGAAAAACATGCTGGGCACATATGACTACATGCCCCAAATCCCAACAGAAAGTGGAGGAGAGATTGTGATGACTTTGCCCATTGACGGGTGCTTTCTCACTCTCTCAGTCTCTCTTTGGCAGACTCACACACTCTCTGGCAATTAAAAAAAGAAAGGAAAGGGGTCAGTAGGTGGTGTGGTGGTTAAGGAGGGTGGATCCCATATGGCCGACACATGGTTCAACCCCCAGATCCTGTGGCTTGAAAAACACAGTGGTGTGTGTAAATGCATGCCCAAAATCCCAGGAGGAAAATGGAGGAGAAGGGATTACAGCCTGGCCATCACTTTTGGAGGGTGATTTCTCACTTTCTCTCTCTCTCTATCTCCCTCTGGTCTCTCTCCAGCGAGTGCATATGCCATATAGCAAAACTGAAACAATAAATAAATAATAAGAAGAAAGTGAACATAATCTTTTTGTCCTTCCTAGGGAATCTAGTGATTTTTAATGATAATATAATATAAATGTATGTATAAATAAATATGTAAATTTATATTCATATTACATTCATGATTTTTTTTAAATTTATGTTTTCACCATAGGGTGTGTGAGCTCACTGGAGAGATAGAGAGAGAAAGTGAGAAATCACACCCTTGCCATTCTCCTCCATTCTTTTCTCCTCCATTCTCCTCTTGAGACTTTGGGCACACGCACAAACACACATGCACTCAGTGTATTTTTCAAGCCACCCAAGTACAAGACTTGAATCTCGGAGTCAGCCATGTGGGGTCCTGAGTCTTAACCACCATGCCACCTGCTGGCCCTGTATTGTGCACTTTTATAGCTTGGCTCTTCCCTTTCACTTCAGTACATGCTCAGTTGGGCCTTATAGGATAATTTCCCATGATTCAGTGCAAAGAGTATGATCATGAGCTAAAGGATACTTGGCAACCAAGCTCAACACAGAGCCTGCTCCAAGTTACGTAAGATCCCTTCAAGTCATGTAAGCTCCCAGGTTCAGGACTGAGCTTCTCCTCTGTGCTGCTCCTTATCCTAAGTAGCAAGATGTTCCCCACTATAAAATAGCAAAAAAAGGCAGTTGGAGGCATTTCCCATGGATGGTGCCACAGGCCTTAAATCCTCCTCTCCCCATTTATGCCTATCTATCAGAACAGAGGCAGCTAGAGCGGTTAGAGGTTCCAGAAGCAGAAACTTAGCCCAAAATAAAAGCAAATCAGGATGCCATGCATGGAGCCACCCAGGAATCAGCGCCGTAGATACACCCTGACTGTGATGACAGGCCCATGGGCTGGATGTTCAGGAAGTAGGTTGGTTTCTTCTGCTTCTTTTCTGTTTCCTACAATAAGCCTTCATCATCTGAGATGCCCTGAAAAGACAAAACTCACTCACTGGTGGTATTTCTGTAAAAAGAAAAAAAGAAAAGGATTTTTAGAGGAATATGTCCTTTCAAAGGTCACAGCAAAGGCTTCTGGAGTATAATTTCAGTCAACACACTCTCCTAATATTATTGAACACCTTTTTAATCTTTTATTTTGCTATAGGGTGCATGCTCTCACTGGAGAGACAGAGAGAGAGTGAGAAAACAGCCTCCAGGGGGAATGGCCGTGTCTCAATCCCCTCTCCTCCATTCTCCTCTCTGGATTTTGGACATTCAGGCACACACATGCAGCCAGCGTATTTTTCAAGTCACTAAGCCTGGGATTCAAACTGTGCAGTCGGCCATGTGGAGTCCAGACACCTTAACCTCGTCCCACTGGCTGTCCCGGAACATCTTTTATGTTTCTTCATAATAAACTTCTTATAATTACTCTTTTTCAAAAAATTCAACATTTACAAAGCCTCAGCTTAAACATATTTATTTATTTATTGCTTTGTTTTTGGTTGTAGACTAGAGGGTGCATGTGCTCACCAGAGAAACTTCATTATCACTTCCAATCAAATATGAAAAATGTTTGATCATTACAAATAATGTTCATTTTCAAAATAGCTGTTTCTATTGATTACTGAGTAATATACACACGTATGTATTTCAGTGTTACACACTAAAAAGCGTATACCATGCAAACTCACATAGATGCATGGTATCTTCTAGTTTACAAATGGAAGGCATATAATTTTAATTCCTAATGTTATAATTATTAAAAAGTTGGCATAAAATTTAAAGTTTAAATTCTTCCCATAAAAGCCAGCTTTTCTCTCTCTTTTTAAAATTGTATCCTGCCCATCTTTTTTCATTTTTGGTAGAAATTTTTGTTATAGAGACCAACAGATGGAGTAATGGTTACATCACTGAACTCCCATGTAGTCGACTGCAGTTCAAGTCCTAGACTCACCTGCTGTCTTTAAACTCACACCACGAACGTGTGTGTTCTTGCCCAAAATTCCGAGCGGAGAGTGGAAGGGAACAGCGGAGGTGAGGCCATCTCTGCTTGGAGGGTGATTTCTTACTTTCTGTCTCTCTGTTTCTCCGGTGAGCACACATAACCTATAGCAAAAATCTCTAAAAAAATTTAATAATTAATGAGTTAGAAATTTTGCTAAAGGGTGCATGTGCTTCCTGGAGATATGGATGAGAGATGAAGAGAGAGAGAATGAAAAAATCCCCAGGGCAGTGGGCATACTGCAATCCCTTCTCCATTCTCCGGCCAGGATTTCGGGAACACCTGCCTATACACCTGGCGTGAGTGTCAAGCTGCCAGGCTCAGGACTCAAACCATGGTTGGCCACGTGGGAGTCCAGCGTCCCAACTATTAAGCCACCTACTGGCCCCTATCTTGCCTATCTTAGACCATCCCATCCCTCCCTAAAATTAAAATATTTAAAAAATGATAGAATATCAGAGTTGTGATATTTCAGTCATAAATATGGGACTAAATATAAAGCTACTTTTGCTGACAAGAGTTAAAACCCTTCAATATCACACCATCTCACATGGGGGAAGAGTTATACTAAATATAGAACATGTTGAATGCAAAGTCGAAATGGTAAATAAAAAAACAGGAAATAACAAGCTATGAACCGGGTGTCAGCTCTCCAGATAGTAAGTTTCTGTGAATATTGGGAACCTTGCAATGTTTCATCAGTCATTGGAGGACATACAGACTACAGAACAATTTTCTTTATCTGCAAAGAATTTCTGATTATCACCAGACAATTAGGATGCGAAACCCACATGTTGGGGTCCAGCCTCAGCGGGGGTGGGTTGACGCGTCGGAAGCGGCACAGGTGAACTGAATTAGGCTAAAACCTCAATACTTTTTAGCATGTTTTTAGCCAGCTACAGTCAGAGAAAAAAACTCCAGACAGCAGCCCCGTGGCTATTAAGACATGTGTGTTTATTGAGGGAGGTTTAGGAAGTAAGGAGGGTGAGGGGTAGTAAAAAACCCACTTTAAGGAGCAGGGTATACAAAGCATGGAAACAATAATTATAAAACATGCTGTTTGTCTTGTCAGATTAGGTAAAAATCAATCGCAGTTTTTAGGATGAGGAAGTCCGTTTGTCTGTTGTATCTTCTTTTTAGATCTTGATTACTGGGAAGGGTCTTTTGAAGAGGGGGCTTGCAGGATGTTTGATAGCCTCAGTCCCAGGCCAGTTTGATAACTTTAGTCAAAATTTAGATAGGAATCTTGTCTTGTTAAGTAAAGACACAGTTAATATATGGACTATCTTTATATTACATCAAAAGATGGTGAATCTATTACCCATATGGGAAAGGAAAATGATCTTGTAGCTCAGGAGACAACACAATATGTTTTATTAGCAGTTTTTCATAGTCAACAGCACATAGATGAGAAACTCTTTGTAGTTAAAAGCTACCTGTTGCTTTAGATAAGAGCTCCCAGCTAAGGTAGTTAATCTTTTTCTGGAGCCCTCAGGTTTGTTCATCTTGTCATGCCAGTCAGGCTTTTCCTTTCTTAAAAAAAAAAAATGGGTTTTTGTTTTATTTGCTGAGTCTGTCAATTAGTGAGTTCTTTTGTTTTATCTCTGGGTGAATGTGCTGACTTTGCCTAGCAGGAGCTAACTTTGGCCTGTAGCTTTAACAAGGGGTATTTACATAAAACTAGCCTTAAACTAACTTAATCTACATATGTTACTAACGCTAATTTGGTTTATACTAACTTAATCTTAACATATGTTAATTTTGGCTAAAACAAACAGGTAGGGGAGTCCCAAACTTCCCGCCCTCGTGTTAGGGAACCACATTCTTACAAGATCACTAATTGGCTTTATTGTAATGGTTGGGAGTGATATCTTACCCTTGCAGGGTACTGTAGTAACAGTAAAACTCACAGCAGAGAAATTGACTACAGGCCAGTAAAATGACACAAGGAGGGTCAATAAACCGCCAGCCTTGTCTCACAGTTTCTTCCCAGCCCAGGCCTTGCCTTTAAAAGTGGGAGACAGCCTCTTTACCAGCTTGTGTTGTCTGCATGGCCCTGTCACCCACAAATATGTAAATGTCTAGCATCGATTTTCTGTTTATGACACTAGAGGGTGAAATATAGTTTCCAAGGCTACTCATATTCCTTGGTTCCCGGCTATAGTCCTAACAATTTCTTGATGTAACCTTTCCTTTTTTTCTATAAGGTTATCCTCTAAGGATAATCTCGTGGGTAGAGAGCATTCCCAATGTGTTTTGCTACTGCTGTCATTACTCAGGAAAGTGTAAATGATCAAAAGTGTCCCCAAGGGGCATAATGGCTGCCTTCTACGGGGAGACAATTCTCCGTGGGTCTCTTGCATTTCTGTTTGTATTATGAGCCAAAGCATTAACTGCTTCTTTGTTTCAGACTACCTTTCCTGGATGTTTGTAGGTCTAAAGAATATCCTTGAAGAGAGAGATCAGTCTCCCTCTGGAACTGAGAGCTGACGGCTTCCTGTCTCATAAAACAAAGCTAATGTCCCTCCGCAGTGAAAGTCAGGCAGGTTTGATGGCAGCCTATTATAAAAGACATTTGACAAATGCTTTATAAACTGCGGTTTGAATCGATGTGACCCGCCATCAACCAATGAAAGGCCACTGAGATGAATGGATCAATGAAGATGGTACTTTAAACTTTGCAATTCTTGCTATTTGGGTAACTCCGCTTTTTTGAAAACAGACTCTGATTTGCACTCTTGCTAACACTAAGCCTTCATGAATCCTCGTTCAAGTGTCACCACTTAGTACCAGTTGTGCTGTAGCTCAATATGGAAGATGCAGCAAACAGGAGACACCTGTAACCTGCTCTGGAAACACAGGTGACCCCAGAGGACAGAGCGGCAGCTGTTTAGACAAGCACAACTGGATGGACTTACAGTAGAACAAGTATCTTTGAAGAAGGTGAGGGAATTTGGCCAAACATTAGACTTTAAAAAATAAAATAAAATGATGAGACCAGCAGATAGCGTAATGGTTACCTGGACTTTCACATGGCTGACTGCAGTTCGAGTTCCAGATCCAGTGGCTTCAAAGTCACTCCAGATGTGTGTGAATGTATGCCCAAACTCCTGAGAGAAGAAAAGAGGAGAAGGGATTGTGGTGTGACCATTCCCTCGGTGGGTGATTTTTCACTTTCTCTCTCTGTCTTTCCATTAAGTGCACACACCTTATAGAAAAAAAAAATCTCCAAATAAATAAATAAACAAGTGATATGACTCTGGGAAATGAGTTCTGGAGATAATTGGTCTATAATAGCAGTCCTAAACACATCCAAATTAACTACTGTCTTAAAAATTGGCTTAATGGGCAAGCAGGTGACATGGTGGTTGAGATGCTGGATCCCACATGGCTAACTGCACAGTTAAAGTCTTGGGTCTGGTGACTTGAGCAACATACTAGGTGTATGTATGTGCATGCCCCAAAACCCTAGAGGATAATGGGGGAGAAGAGACTGTGAGATGGCTATTCCCCTCCCTCCCACCACAGGGGATGATTTCTCACTCTCTCTTTCTCCATCTCTTTATGGTGAGCGCACATGCCCTCTAGCAAAACAACAACAATGGTTTAAATAATAAAGTAAAAAATACCATGTCAGCATGTCCCTATAAATATATCAGACTGATTCATTCATCAAACTAATCCTTTGGGGTATCCAGTCTTTGCTCAGTTTCTGTGCTAAGATACAGATGCATAATGGTGAGCAAGTCACCTGCCCTCAAGGCTCTTAACACTTAATGGGAATGCCACACCTTTCTGGCAATGACAAAGTGGCATTAGTAGTTAGTATATGTTCAGCAAAAATATCAATATCCTTAGTAAAATTAAGGACTTATTTATTCATTTTTTAAGAGAGAAGGTCTCACCATGTTGCCCTGGCTGGCCTCGAACTTGTGGTCCTCTTGTTTTAGCTAGGGTTACAGGCACACACCACCATGCCCGGCCTGAAGTTTATTTCTATACAAAAGTCTAGGTAGACAGTCCCAGGCGACTATGTAAACCCCACAGTCATCTAGATGGTGGGCTTGTACTCATTCGTTGGTTCATCCCCAAAACATGGCTTCCAATTTGCGCCCGCAGAAGGTTGTTCCAACTTCAGTCATCCCTATCCGTGCATTTTGGCCTTCAGCAAGGAGATAAAAAGAGAAAGCAGCATACTGCCCTCCTGTGTAGTTGCACATCACACTCCTAATTCTATGTTGGAATTTAGATGCAGGGCCTGGTCAGCCAGTGAAGTGATGGTTAAGGCAGCTGGGTCTCACGTGGCCAACTGCTTGCTTCAAGGTATAGACCCAGTAGCTTGAGAAACATGTTGGGCATGTGTGTGTGTGCACCCAAAATCCCAAAAGAAGAATGGAGGATAAGGGATTGGGGCAGGCCCATTCCCCAAGGCGAGTGCTTTCTAACTTTACCACACTCCCTCTCTCTGGCAAATTGACAAACAAACAAACAAAAAAGATACACAGCCATATGTATTTACTAGAGTTCTTTATTCTGACAAGCCACTTGCCAGCTAAATATATGGGGCTCCACCATGTGAGAGAACAAGAGAACCGACATTGTAGGGTGACCAGCAGTCCCTCGGTGGGTTGTATGACAAAACACAGTGGGCAATGTGAGAGGAGCTATGGGACTGGCTTCTGGGGCTGTAGAGACGCTTCAGGAAACGATCCTACTGGAATTTTAAAGGACAACTAGAATGGTCCTAGATGTGTGTGCATGTGTGTGTGTGTGTGTGTGTGTGTGTGTGTGTGTGTTTGCTGGGCAAGGGGAGTTACACTCCAGGTAAAGGGAAGAGTCTGTAGGAAGACGCAGAAGGAAGAGAAAACACGATGCATCAGAGAAGCCTGAAGTCGTTTTGAAAATTTGAGCACTGAGTGCTGTAAAAGATGAGTTTCAAGTCCTAGAATGAGGAGCAAGTCTGGCCAAGTTTGGATTTTCCTTTAAGCAAAACAAAACAGCAAAACAAGAAAGAGAGAGAGAGATTCAAACAAGGAAATAATGTGATTAGATTTGGATTTTGGGTTTTAGAACGATACTCTAGTTGTAATTTAGAAACTAGACTGAAGGTGGAGTAGCCTGGGGATTAGATCCACTGGGTAACTTTTGCATTAGGTAGACTAGTTATCACGGAAGCACAAACTCTGGTAGTAGCAACTGAAAAGTAGACAGATTCACATGATAGGAGCCAGTTTCTACAGGATGTGGTAGTTAATGAGATGTGGAGAATGAGAAAGGAAGAAGTTCGGTTAAATCTCCGGGTCTGGCTTTGGTGCGTGACTGAACAGCAGCATCACATATTAAGTAAGGTGGTAAGCGTGTCGGGATTCAGGAGGGTGATGCAGCTCAGAACATGAGCGCAGATGTCTGCAGGACATTCAGGGTTAAAGCTTCAAGAGAGATGTTGGTTGGAGATTCGTAATTGAGCGTCATGTTCAAAATGGCAGATCTAAGCGCACATTTAAATTAGTTGGGCCGGCCCCTAGCCTAGTAGTTAAAGGAGCTGAATTCAGCATGGCCAGCCATGATTTACATCCTGGTCCTGGTGGCTCGAAAAACATGTTGGGTTGGGACCAGCAGGTGGTGTGGTGGTTAAGGCGCTGGACACTCCCACATGGCTGACTAGGGTTCAAGTCCTGAATCTGGTGGCTTGCTTTCTCACTTCCTCTCTCTCTCTCATTCTTAACCTTTGTCTCACTCTGCTCAAACTAAAAAATAAATGAATGAATAAATAAAATAAATAATTTAAAAAAGGAAAGAAAAACATGATGGGCACCTGTGTGTATGTGTTTGTGCCTAAAATCTCATTAGGATAGAGAAATAAAGGAGAAGGGATTGTAGCATTACCCCAACCCATCTCTCTCTCTCTTCTCTCTTTCTCTTTTTTTTTTCTTTGCTAAGTGCATGTGCTCTCTGGCAATTAAAAGGAAAATATAAAATAAAATACAGTTAGGGCTGGGACTGTGGTGCAGCAGTAATGCATTACATGAGAGAGGCTGAATCCTTCATGGTGACTGTGGTTCAAATCCCTGGCCTAGTCCACCTGAAATATGCCCGGCATACATGTAAGTGCCCAGGATCTGAGAGGCTGGAGAACTAGAAGTAGGGGAGCATGGTGTGGCTCAATCTTGTAGCAGGTGATCATCTCTCTCACTTTTGCATACATGGGCTCTATTAGGAAAAACGAAAATTTTTAAAAAAGTTGTAGCTCAGTTTCACTAATACAAATGTGAGGGTACTGTTGCACATGGCTGAGACTACACAGGAGGCCTGGCTCGGTTCCCAGTCCTTAAACAGGTCGGTCACACGTGTGCAGACCTCGTTAACTGGGAGACAGCAGGAGCGTTGCAACATGGCAAGATCCTGTTGAAAATACCTGTGTTTCTCTCTCCTTTCCACGCTCTTTCTCTTTCATAAAAATAAATAGATAGGGGCTGGAAGGTGGCCTGGTGGTTAAGGGCGCTGGAATCTCACATGGCCGACCGCAGTTCAAGTCCTGGACCTGGTGGCTTGCTTTCTCACTTTCTCTCTTTCTCTCACTCTGTCCACTTCTGGTCAAATTAAAATAAATAAATTAATTAAGTTAAACAAAATAATTTTTTTTCTTGGAGAGGTTTTTCTATAGGGTGTGTGTGCTCGCCAGACAGACAGAGAGAGACAGAGAGAGAGAAAGCGAGAAATCACCTCCCAGGGGGGATGGCCATGCTGCAGTCCCTTCTCCTCCACTCTCCTCTCGGGATCTTGGGCACGCACACACACGCGCCCGGCATGAGTTTAAGCTACTGGGTCAGGGAC
>NW_006159775.1:4959506-4964033 GCF_000334495.1 Tupaia belangeri chinensis | reverse complement strand
CTCACTTTCTCTCTTTCTCTCACTCTGTCCACTTCTGGTCAAATTAAAATAAATAAATTAATTAAGTTAAACAAAATAATTTTTTTTCTTGGAGAGGTTTTTCTATAGAGTGTGTGTGCTCGCCAGACAGACAGAGAGAGACAGAGAGAGAGAAAGCGAGAAATCACCTCCCAGGGGGGATGGCCATGCTGCAGTCCCTTCTCCTCCACTCTCCTCTCGGGATCTTGGGCACGCACACACACGCGCCCGGCATGAGTTTAAGCTACTGGGTCAGGGACTCGAACCGCGGTCGACTACGTGGGAGTCCAGCGACATAGCCATTACACTAACTGCTGGTCCCCAAAATAATTCTTAAAAAAATAGATAAATATGTTTTAAACTGGCAACTTTGTGTTTGTGAAAAGTACCCAATTCTAAGTGCCTGTATGGTAGATCTTTGCTTGCATTTTAACATAATTACAATAGGCAGACGCAATGAAAGTGCTATTTCCAAGTTCTTCTACACAAGGGCATCGACACTATTATATTACATTACTACATTATAGTAATTATTACATTAGCAATAACAATTGATTGAACATCACAGCTGGTTGCAGTTACCCGCTTACTGATTGACCCAACACACTGATGTGCAATATGCAGCTTAACAATTTAACTGCTAAACAAACAGTTATGGCTTTTGAAATAGTAAATTTGAATCACCCCAAATTGCAATTCATTTTAGACTCAGAGACATTTTTCAGATTTTAATGAACTTCCCTTGAGTTTGCAGCTCAATTTGGTTAACTGAAAATACCAACAGCAAAAATTACTTATATGTTAATATATGACCTTATATACTAATATATGACTAATATATTACTTATATACTAACATATAAAAGTACCGGAACATAGCATTACCAAACATACGCAATTCTCCTTCCCAGGAAACTTTCTGCAAATAATTGATCAAGGAACTCACTTTTTTTTAAATGTTTCTTTTTAAAGATTTGTTTAATTTTATATATTATTATTACTTTTAAAAATTTGATCAGACAGAGAGGGAATGTGAGAAAGCAAGCTACCAGGTCCAGGACTTGAACCACAGTCAGCCATGTGGGAGTCCAGTGCCTCAACCACCATGCTACCTGCCAGCTCCAGGAGCTCACTTCTTTTAAAAATAAGTTTAGAAACTGGACTAGAATATTTTAGAAATGGTTACAAGAGAAAAGGAAGAACAAGAAAAATGTTCTGAATGCTCTTTCCATGGAGCAGACAGAATATGTTACCAAAGATATCTCCAGAGAGATATAATCCGCAGCCTCTGAAGGACTCCCAGAGAAGGAGGTCAACATCCAGGGACCTAAAGCACACATCTAGGGTGATGATGTTTAGAAGCCTAGAGAAGGCTTCGGTGGAACGTCACAGCCAGCTTGACCTTGGTCCCTCTGACAGAGGGCAAGAAGAGATGGCTGTGCTGTGAACAGCCTGCATTTGCGGTTCATTGGGACTAAGTACCAGGTGGAAGCCATGCACAAGGGGAAGCCTGAGCGCAGTTGGAGTATAAAGAGTTTCATTTAGAGGAAGCTGGGATCCCGAGAGAGAGGGAGAGACAAGCCATCGACAGCCAGCTAAGGAGAAGTTGCTTACATCTGGGGGACTTCAGATGAACAATCTCCAGTAATGGGAGGTCTCCTGGGAGCCCACAGAACATTCCCTGATCACGAATCAGTTTTAAACAACCACCAAGATCGAAGTATCCAGAGAAAATCAATGTTGAATGATCACAGTACCAACGCGGGGAGACCTTCCTAAGTCTTTGCTGCTTCTACTTAATCCTCTTACCAAATTCTGTTAGATTCAGAGGCAGCAGCCAGGTATATTGAGAAAGGAAAGAAGAGAAGCATGCACTGGAAAAAGAGAAGTTGGCCACTTTCCTCCCTAGGCAAGGGCTTCCCAGGAGAAAAGAAACTGAAATTCAGGATGGCGATTACTACACTACTTGGAAAAATCAATTATTGAGGGGCCAGCAGGTGGAGTGGTAGTTTAGGCACTAGAAGATGGAGTGGTAGTTAGGCACTGAACTCCCATATGACTGTGGTTCAAGTCCCAGACCTGGCAGCTTGCTTTTTTACTCTCCCTCCCTCTCTTTCTCTGTTTCTGTCTGTCTCTCTCTGGTGAGAGCACATGCACTATAGCACAGTAAAATAATAATAATAAAGTTAAATAAATAATTCTTTTAAAAATTAATTATTGAATTAAGTTCTTGAAATTTAAGCAACTGGCAGACACTGACCAAAAGAGACATAATACTCATCTCACTGAGTGGGCCTGGTGGGTTTTGGTGCATGCACTGGGGAGGGAAGGGAAAAACTGCTTTCTATGGCATCCTGTGGAGTCCTGCTCTTTCTAAGTAGCAGTGAATAAAACACAAAGTTTGCATTTCAGGAAGTAGTTGAAAAGAGAGGAAGATGTGGGAATCAGAGGGTGGAGACTGAGAAAGGTCAGTGGGAATTGATTCCCCAGGTTAAGGGTCTCCTAAGAACTTAGGGACCAGTGTGTGGTATTCAGTTTCCCATTGCCATTGGGGTATGCTCCAATGTACAATCATCCATTGCTGCAAAGCTTCAAGCTTCTATTAAACACAGAATATGGGTTATTGATAGCTCCACAAATGAATCATTTGGGTATAGTACGAGGAAATGAGACTTGAGTTGTACATGAGTGCTGTAAAATACTGATGGTCTCTTGAGAGTATTCTGTTTCCTTATTATTAGGGGGACTTGATCCTCAAATGTCATTTATAGGCAAAAGCTAGATCATTGTTAATCAATAATGTGAAAGTTACAGTAATTACCAATAATTGGTAAACATTGACATAGATTTACTGGGTACTAGCTACCTGTTAGTCGCTGAACGAAGAAACTTACAGAATTAAGTCATTTGATCCTTATAATGACCCAGCGAGATGACTAATGTTGCTACACTATCCTGATGAGAAACTCAGGTGACTGGTTAAGTTACTGTTCCCGAAGTTCTTATAGGTGGGAAGGAGAAAAACTACGCATTCAAACTCAGATAGAGTGGTCTAGGAGCCCTTCACACTAGATGTTTCAAGCGTTATAGTCTACTCAAAGGGAAATAAGAGGACACCTAGACATGGCCAAATTTTACTGCAGTTTATTGATTAAGCCGACGGCACACGGGGGAGACTCATGTCTCTCAAAGCCCCGCAGCCCCGAGTGTAAGGTGAGGGGTGCTTATAAAGGCAAAAATCACACTCTCTTCCAGTTGATGTGGCAATCACAAAAAGGGAGTAGAGTTTTACAATGTAAAAGCAAGCAAAAGCGGATCACAGAGGCAGAGCAAGCAGGTAAGCAGGTTAATCGTCCCTAAGGGTATGTTCCATCCCTATCTAAACACAATGGAAGCTTTTTTGGAAAAAAAAAATTACTTAATTTTATTCATGAGGATCATTATTTTTTAATTTGACCAGAGAGAGAGAGAGAGAGAGAATGTGACAAAGCAAGCCACCAGGTTCAGGACAGAAAACATGGCCAGCCATGTGGAAATCCAGCGCCTCAACCACCACGCCACCTGCCGGCCCCAACACAACAGAATCTTAATGGTCTTTATGACTCAGGACAAGGTTCCAGACTGGACCTTATCTTTTTTTTTTTTTTTTTTTTTTTTTTTTTAGAGGTTTTGACCGTGGGCCCCCTGCACACTATAGGGTGCGTGTGCTCGCCAGACAGACAGAGAGAGACATAGAGACAGAAAGCGAGAAATCACCCCCCAAGGGGGATGGTCACGCCGCAATCCCTTCTCCTCCATTCTCCTCTCGGGATCTTGGGCACGTACGCACACGCGCCTGGCGTGAGTTTTTTAAGCCACCGGGTCCGGGACACGAACCGCGGTCGACTACGTGGGAGTCCAGCGACATAGCCATTACGCTAACTGCTGGTTCCCAGACTGGACCTTATCTTAAGACAACTAAGAGAAGTGGGGTTAAAGGCAATAAGAGTGTTAATTTACTCTGCTTGCTCTTGGACACAAAAGGCGAAGACAAATTTCCAGTCATAAAAACCTAACAATTTACAATGGAGGCGCTCCTCTGAGATGAGTCACTCCTCCAAGATGGAGTTGCGCCTGCCTCACAAGGTAGTCTTGTTCAGAAAAGTGGGGCCCACTACTCACAAGCAAACTCATCCATTCTAAAACATATGCCTCTATTTTATGACTTGGGAAATATTACAACTTACCTTTAAATACTTAAAATATTTAAATACTTTAAACATACTTGATATGGCAATCTTGGTATCGGTTTTAAAACTTAAAGGCGCCACTCCAAACTATGCCACTTTGGCCTAAGGATTCAATTAAAGGCAATTGAGAACTGGCAGGAAAAGTTTTTACCTCTACCTCTCTGCCTGAAAATAAAGTATAAAATCCTCCTCTTGTGAAGGGAACTGGTAAGAAATTGCCATTATAAAGACGTGTCCATACAAGGAGGAGAACTACTCAGGAGAGCCTCACCACTCGAGAG